>NC_136993.1:55920271-55953293 GCF_032717465.1 Coenobita brevimanus | reverse complement strand
ACTTAGATCTGCTCCTCATTTTGTTCACATCTCTGTCCTCCCCTGTACAGATATTATTATTGTGAGTGCTCAAGAAATCTCCAAACATCTAGCAGCTGTGTGTAATTTGAGTATAACTGTTGTATTTTTTCTTGTACTGTGTAGCATAAGGTTAATTCTTAGGCCTAGTGAGGTTTTTGATTGATGTTGGGTTTTATGTCAGTCATTTTTGATAATAGTTTGTATCTGTAATAATTTATCTTGCATTAACTGAGCATTACCTGGTGTATTTTCATTTTATCAGGGCTGACTTAGATAAATTTACTCATGCTAATCTCGTGTTAATAGAGGCTATTGCAGTTAACCATATTTTTAACCTGTTTTTTGCCATTACATTATCCTTATGAGTCCTGAATGTTTTATTGTTAGTTTGAGCATTAAACTTTGACTTGTAATTTTACCTAACTCTTTGTTTTGAACCTGGAACTTTACGGGACAGTAGTGATTTTTAGTATTCTCACTTAAAGTGTACATTATCTTTCTCTGTTCCGTAACAATATATATATATATATATATATATATATATATATATATATATATATATATTGCCAGAGGCCTTAATGTCGTAAGTGGTCGCCCTGTCCCCCGCCATTTCATTGCCCTACTCCCAGCTCACACCAGCCCCTCTCATATACCTCTCTACTCCATCCCTCCATCTCCTCTTTGGCCTCACCCTCCCTCTCCCCACTCCATCTCACTCACATACACTCTCCTCGTCAGTCTCTCACTCTCTATCTTCTCCACATGGCCAAATCACCTCAATGTGTTTCTCCTAGCGCTTACTATCGCATTCATATCCACACCACACATCCACACCACAACGCTCCTTCACATCCTCATTTGTCAGTCTGTCTCTCCATGTGACTCCACATGCTCCTCTCATGTAACTCATTTCCAATGCCCTCAATCTTGACTTCTGTCCCTCCAACAAGGTTCAAGCTTCATTTCCATACGTTAGAGATGGTATCACAATACTGTCATGTAGTAAATTTTTCACTTCCATACTCACTTCCCTGTTTCTTACCACTGCTTTCAAGGAACCAGCAACCTTTCTTCCTTGTTGTACCCTTTCAAGATCTTCGCCCTCTAGCCGTCCGTCCTTACTCAACTCACTACCCAAGTACTTAAACGTAATCACATTTACCATTTACTCCTTAACAACATTACTCTACATTCACTGACATCATTTCTTTCAAAGACCATAACATTATTCTTCTCTACATTCACCTATATATATATATATATATATATATATATATATATATATATAGAGAGAGAGAGAGAGAGAGAGAGAGAGAGAGAGAGAGAGAGAGAGATATACTGTATATAGATATATATATGGCAATATATATATATATATATATATATATATATAGATATATATATATAGATAGAGAGAGAGAGAGAGAGAGAGAGAGATTGATAGATAGATAGATAGATTGATAGATAGATAGATAGATAGATATAATGATAATCATCTTCGCTCGGACTTCCTTTTCCACCCTATGGCAGGGTGAGGAATAGCAATGTCCAGAGAGCCCAAATTTTCCCAATCCAGTGGGTCACGATTTCATTCGCTCACCTTTCATGCCCCCGGAATCCTGGCTTTATTTGATACCCCCAAAACATTCACTACGTTCCGTAGCTTCACACAAACGTATCCGATAGAGTCAGTCCAGATGCTGTCAAGTTCAAAAGGGATGCGAAATCCATGATTATGCGCTTCTCCTCACAATATTCAGCCAGCCAGCTCGATATCTTGTCAGTTCCCTAGCTCCACCGATTTCCAAACGTCTCTTCCTCACACACTCATCTACCTTTTCCCTCCACCTTCTCCTTGGCCTACCTCAACTCCTTCCTCCTTTAAATTCGTTCAGATATAGCTTTTTCACCACTCTATTGTTATCCATTCTCTCCACATGACCATACCATATCAGGACACTCTTCGATTCTGGTGTCCACCGACTTCCTCACTCCACATCTTTCATGAATCAAAAAATTTCGTATCTTATCCACTCTCTGTACTCCACATACATTCCTCAGCAGCCCCATCTCCACTGCTCTCACTCTTGACTTTTCATTTTCATGCCACACCATCATCTCACATCCATATGTCAAAGTTTGCACTAACACTCCTTCATGTAATCCTCGTGCTGCTGCAACACTCAAGCCTCTGTTTCTTATCAAGGTTTTCATTGCAACAGCTACTTTCCTTCCTTGGGTCATTCTACTTTCTACTTCTTTTGCACTTTTTCCTCTCTCTTCTGTTACTATACCCAGGTATTTGAACTCCCTCATGAATTCTAGTCTCTTTCTGTTCACTGTAACATCGCACTGGGAGTCACATTCTCTATCAATAACCATCACTTTACTCTTTTCTGCATTTACTCGTAAGGCATGAATTTCACAGACATCAGCAAAACTCTGCACTAGTCTACCAAGTTCTTGTCCGGTATTTGCAAGTACTACTGCATCATCAGCATACACAAATTTGAGATATTCCATCCATCACCATTCGATACCAATGCCATCCCCCTCTCCATTACTCTTGTTTGTACTTCTTTCATCACTCCATCTATATATATATGTACTGAACAACCATAGGGACATCACACAACCTTGTCACACGCCCACACTGATCGTGAACCATTCACTTAGATGCCCATTAACTTTTACACATGCTTCACTGCCATCAAAAAAACTCTTGACAGCACCTAGCATCATACCATCTACATCGAGCATGCGCAAAACCTTCCATAGTCCTTCTCTATCTACTTTGCCGTATGCTTTTTCCAGATCCATGTATGCGATAAACACCTTATAGTCCTTCTCGCAAGCCTTCTCCACTATCTGTCTTACTACAAATATTTGATCCGCATATCGTCTGCCACTCCTAAAGTCACCCTGTTCATCACTTACTATGACTTCTGATGTCTCTCATACTTTCTCTATAATAATTCTTCCATATACCTTCCTTACCACACTAAGAAACTTATGCCACGATAATTCTTGCACTCACTTCGCTCATCGTTATTTTTGGACAAGGGAACAACCACAGCATTTTTCCACTCTGCTGGCACTTTCACACATCCATGCCTTCTTACATATCTCGAACAAGCACTTCATTCCACTCTCTCCACTACACTTAATCATCTCTGCATACACCTCATCAGTCCCCAGCTGCTTTCCCATTTTTCAGCCGCTTCACAGCACTCGTCACCTGTGTGAGTGTCACGTTTCCTGGCACTGCATTCCTTCTCTCCACACACCCCAAACTAACCATGTTTGCAGTGGCTCCGCTCCCTCTATTTCCATTCATCATGCTTTCAAGATATTCTTGTTATCTGGTCCATATTTCATCCCCATGGGATAATCTACCATCTAGGCTACATCCTTCACACCTTCACATATCTTTCCGATGCCACTTCCTCATTTTCGTAACTCTTTTCATAATAACTTCCTATTTTCAGAGTAGTTTGCATTCATTTTTCTTCCTAGATCAGAGGTCGGCAACCTGCGGCTCCTTTAGGACACTTTTGCGGCTCTAGGAATTTCATAAATAATAATTTATTATTTCAGAACGACGGCATCATAAAACACATGCAAAGCAACATTAGAGCTTTAATTCAACTTTGAAAAGATCTATACTATTAAGTAGTTCGAACAATATCATCGTAATGTTTTGTTTAGGTTTAAAAGTACGGTATTTTGGTTATGAGTCAGTTTTTTGTATTGCGGTTTTGCGAGTACTACATTTTTATGAAACTTTAAAATAAATGGCTCTTCTGGCTTTAAGGGATGCCAACGTCTGTCCTAGATCATTTACCTCCTTCTTTTTCCCCTTCACTAGTCTCTATGCGTGATTCTTGCTCTCTCTCCCTCTCTCTCTCTCTCTCTCTCTCTCTCTCTCTCTCTGTGTGTGTGTGTGTGTGTGTGTGTGTATTAGGTGGGGGCGCCCATCATCCACTCACTCAGTGTTGAGTGATGTCATATGAGCTCTACACTGAGTGACAAGCCAAATGGTTTCTTGTACCCACCCATTTACTATGCTGGGTGGTGACCATATAACCGGGGTTTCTGGCAGGGTTAAGTGTCCCCCAGATTCCTCTATTCGAAATCAATTAATCATGGCAGTCGTTTCAGAGAGCCGCGGAGGGCCCAATACCTGCCCAGGTCCCCAACCAAATGGGCAGACTCGTGTGGCTATGTGGAATGTGAGACGTGCGAATGAGGAGAGCAAGAGGGTGGAAGTGGTGAATGTGTTCAAGAGTGCGAGATATGCTGTGATGGCACTGTGTGAAACGAAGATGAAAGGGTGCAAAGTGGAGGACTGGGAGAGTGTGAAATGTGTAAGATAGGGAATGAATGGGAGAGGATGATGTAAGGAAGGAGTTGCTTTGTTAATGACTGAGGTGTGGCAGAGTGGAATGAGAGAACAAATGTGTCAGCTCGAGGTGTATGTATGTCAAGTTCAAGGATGAGAAGGTGAAGGTGGCTGTGATTATAGCGTATGCACCGTGTGAGAACAGGAATGAGAGAAACGTTTTGGGATGAGCTGGGTGAAGTAGTGGGAGAAATGCCCAGGAGGTATAAAGTGATCGTGATGGGGGATATGGACGGATGAGTTGGCACTGGTCCTGAGGATGATATAATGGGTTGTTATGGAGTACCAGGAGTAAATGATTATGGGAATCGACTAAAGGATATGTGTCAGGAGAGGAGGTTGTGCATTTGTAATTCGTATTTCAAACACAAAGATGCACAGAAACATACATGGTACAGAGGGAACGGGGATCGTGTTGAAAGAAACCGGATTGATTGAGAGGTCGATGGGAATGGTTGCTGATATGAGGGCTGTGAGAGGACGACGTGGAGGTCTGTCAGATCATATGGTCGTGGTATGCAAGATCAAGCTGAGAGGAGTGAGGATCAAGAGAGAGAGGAGGAGTCAGGGAGAAAGACTGAAAGTTGAGAAGCTGAGGCTGAAAGAAATGGCAGATGATTACAGGACCAAAGTAGAGGACGAGCTAGAATCAGCGAACTGGAATGAATTGGATCTGGACAGCCTGTGGAATGCATATAGGGATTGCTTAGTTAGGAATGCTAAAATATGTGTGGTGTGGCAAGAGTATCAACAAAAAAGAAGGGTACGGCATGGTGGTGAGGAGGTTAACCCCTTAAGTCCTAATCACATCAATTGATACAATCTGAGTTTTATGCCAAAATGCCTAATGACATCAATTGAACACGGCCTGTAAAAAACTGCGGAGCGCTTGCTCCACCCCGATTATGACGTACATGGCTTCAGGCCAATGAGAACTCGCCCCTGATGTGGCGTGAGGGGGGATCGGACCAATCCGGGCTGTGGGGGGGCAACCTCCTCTCGGCTGCCTCCATGTCACCCTCTACTCCACTCCCTCACTCCCTCCTTGTCCCCCATCACTCTCCCATCCCTCCATGCAACTGCATCTCTCCTCCCACAACAACCTGCATCCCTTCCCACCTTCTCTTGTCCCTCCTCCCTCCCTGCTAAACTCGTTCCCCCCCAAACCCCACCTCATCTCTTCCTCCTTGTCCCTCACTACCCTTCCAACCCCCAACAGGACCCCGAGTGTCAGGCCTGATGTACGTACCTGTTTCATATTATTTCTACTTCTTCCCATATTTTTACACCTCACTCTGTTCATTTCTCACTTCGTACCTACCAGTTTCTGTATGTACGTAGTTGGAGAATGCTGTATGTTGTACTACATACGACGCATCTTATTATTATTATTTTTTGTTCATTCTCCCTACCTGCCCAGATTAGCACCTCTGAGTAGTGTCCGCCTGTGTTAGTTATCGAAAGACTATGAGGCCTTGTAGGGCTTCTCCCTGCACCTGTTTCATCTCCCCACACATACAAACACACCTGTTTTCATGGCTGGTGTGATAAATTCCAATGAAATGGAGAGTTTCCACAAGAGAATTTGGTTGTTGCCGAAACTGTAATGATAAGTGTGGTGAAGTGTACTGATAATGTGATAATTGTAATGGTAAGTGTGATAAATGTGTAACGAGAAGCTGGGACAGTAAAAAGACAAATCGGAAAGAAATTATTGTTTTTTTTTCTTTCTTACGCATGCATTTATAGGATTATTCAACTTTATTTTGATGTCCTTGATGGTTATAAACTTTTATATGTGTCTGTGTTAGTTTTGGAATGACTATGAGGCCTTGTAGGGCTACTCCCCACACCTGTTTTATCTCCCCACACCTACATACACGCCTGTTTTTATGGCTGGTATGACAAATCCCATTGAAATGGAGGGTTTCCACAAGAGAATTTGGTTGTTGCCAAAATTTTTCTCTCTAAGTACCACAAAGGCCTTGTAGGCCTACTCCCCACACTAGTTATCTCCCCATACCTACATACACACCAGTTTTCATGGTAGATGTTACAGAACACACTGAAGTGCTTTCTTTTCATGCGAAAAGCTGGTTATTTCCAACCACCGTGCCTACAGGCCTACTCTCCACAGCCTACTTTGTCTCCCCACAGTCTAGTAATCTCCCCACACTTACATGCAACTGTTTTCATGGTTGGTGTGACAAAACACTTTGAAATTGCCTGTTTCAATAAGAAATATATGTAGTTATCACAATTTTCATGTTTTCGATTATTTTCGAGGGGTAACTATCATAAACTTTTTTTGAACTTTGACGCGCGATTGTGCGGTAACCATTAGGCCTACGGGGGTACGGATTGCGTTGATAGGTGTGTAAATTCTTCCTCTTTAGCCAGAACACGATCAATGTGCCCTTGGTGAAAATCGCCAAAACACCCCCGAATTGCGGTTGTGGGAGGTACCCTGCCTGAAATAACTGCGGTCTTAAGAAGTTAAGAGAGTAGTGGAGGAAAAGAGGAAGAAGTGGCTAAAGTGGTTACGGGATAGAGGTTCGGTTGAAATAAGAACTGAGTATATCGAGAGCAAGGACCACGAAAAGAGACTAGTGAAGAGGAAAAAGAAGGCGGTAAATGTTGATCTGGGAAGAAAAATGAATGCGAACTACTCTGAAAATAGGAAGTTATTCTGGAAAGAGGTGCGGAAATGTAGAAGTGAAGGCAGAAAGAAATGTGATGGTGTGAAGGATGCAGATGGTAGGTTACTAACCCATGGAGATGAAGTAAGGACCAGATGGAAAGAGTATTTTGAAGGCCTGATGAATGTGAATAGAGAGATCAGAGCGGCTGTAAACAAGATTTGTTTGGGGGATGTGCAGAGGAGGAATGCAGTGCCAGGAGACTTGACACTCGCACAGATGAAGAGCGCTGTGAAATGGCTGAAAAATGGGAAAGCAGGGGTTGATGAGGTGTATGCAGAGATGCTTAAGTGTAGTGGGGAGAGTGAAATAAAGTGCTAGTTCGAGGTATGTAAGAAGGCATGGATGAGTGAAACTGCCTGCAGAGTGGAAAAAAGCTGTGATTGTACCCTTGTACAAAATTAAAGCTGAGCGACTTGAATGCAAGAATTATCGTGACATAAGTTTATTGAGTGTGGTAGGGAAGGTATATGGAAGGATTATTATAGAGAAAGTAAGAGAGATATCAGAAGTCCTAGTGAGTGATAAACAGGGAGGCTTTAGGAGTGGCAAAGGATGTGTGGATCTAGTATTTGCAGTGAGACAGATAGCAGAGAAGGCTTGTGAGAAGGACCATAAGATGATCATGGCATTCATGGATCTGGAAAAAAGCATACAACAAAGTGGACAGAGAGGGACTGTGGAAAGTTTTGCACATGTATGGTATAGATGGTAAGCTGCTAGGTGCTGTCAAGAGTTTTTATGATGGTAACAACGCATGTGTAAGGGTTATTGGGCATCTAAGTGAATGGTTCACGATTGGTGTGGGCGTGCGACAAGGTTGTGTGATGTCCCATGGTTGTTCAATACATATATGGATAGGGTGATGAGAGAAGTATAAACACGAGTAATGGGGAGAGGGATGGCATTGGTTATGAATGGTGGTAGATGGAATATCTCAAATCTGTTGTATGCTGATGATGCAGTACTGCTTGTGAGTACCAGACAAGAACTTGGTAAGCTAGTGCAGAGTTTTGCTAATGTCTGTGAGCATCATGCCTTGAGAGTAAATGTATAGAAGAGTAAAGTGATCTTTATTGAGAGAGAAGGTGACTCCCAGTGTGATGTCACAGTGAATGGAGAGAGACTGGAATTGGTGAGAGAGTTCAAATACTTGGGTACAGTGACAGAGAAAAGAGAAGAATGTGCAAAAGAAATTGAAGCAGAGTGACACAAGGAAGAAATGTAGCTGGTGCAATGAAGACGTTGTTAAGAAACAGAGGCTTGAATGTTGCAGCCACACGAGGCTTACATGAGGAAGTGTTAGTGCCAACTTTAACATATGTGTGTGAGACTATGGTGTGACATGAAAATGAAAAGTCAAGAGTAAGAGCAGTGGAGATGGGACTACTGAGGAATGTATATGGAGTACAGAGGGTGGATATGGATACGAAACAATGTGATTCGTGAAAGGTGCTTAGTGAGGAAGTCGGTGGACACCAGAATTGAAAAGAGTGTTCTGAGATGGTATGGTCATGTGGAAAGAATGGATTTTTTTTTTTTATATATGTTCGACTCTGGGCAAAGGCTTCAGGCCTATATCTCGGAGGCAGTAGCGTATCCCAAGGTCCAATAGTCCTCCTACACCTTCATATGTCACCACTTCGGCGCTAACACCCACCGTCCACATTGAATACATGCTTGGGCTGTCTTATACAGGACTGGTGTATTGGTATTAGCGGGGGTATTTTTACGACATGTCGGCGGGTCACCTGGTAGATCAGGAAAGTCTGCATTATGAAATTCAAATCCTTAAACTGCTCCCTGCCCCAGTCGGGATTCGAACCTGGGTCCATCAGGACTGCAGGCCGCCTCTCTACCGACTCAGCCACCGCCTCCCCCAAAACAGTGGATAATAATAGAGTGGTGAAAAAGGTATACCTGAGCGAATTTGAAGGAGGTAGGAGGCGAGGTACGCCAAGGAGAAGGTGGAGAGATATTATGGTGGATGAGTGTTTGAGGAAGAGAGGTTTGGAAGTCGGTGATGCTAAGGAACTGACAAGAGATCGAGCTGGCTGGATGAATGTTGTGAGGAGAAGTGCATGATCAGGGATCTTGGCACCCCTTGTGAGCATGGCAGCGTCAGGATTGACTCAATCGGATACGTTTATGTGAAGCTGCAGAATATGGTGAATGAGTTTTGGCGTATTCAGTAAAGCCAAGATTCCGTGGGCTTGAATGATGAGTGAATGGAAGTGTGGCCTATTTGGATTGGGCAAGTTTGTGTTGTCTGGACATTGCTACTCCTCACCCTGCCCTTGGGTGGGAAAGGAGGTCAGGGTGATATACTGTATATATATATATATATATATATATATATATATATATATATATATATATATATATATATATATATATATATATATATATATATATATATATAATTATAAGATAGGTACAGTACAATATATACAGATAGATGCAGTATGTATATAGATAAGTATTACGTATGGGACAGCTTATCCAGCTAGAATGTACATTTTACAGTGGAATGGTTTCCAGAAAATGGTTTAGCTTAAACCTATCTGGATAGGGTCATAGATGATATTTCACCGTTTCTATGTGATCATTCTTATTAAGTTTGAATTACAGAAATATTATATCTACATCTATCTAGCTAGATAGAAAGACAGAGGGACAGATTGAGGAGCTGATACACAGATAGGCAGATTATTATCTCTTTTTCTTCGTTACTCCAGTACTAGCTGCTGGATGCTTTGATGATTTGCTGCATCCCTTTATATTTTGTATTTATTTATTTATTTTTTGGTGCAGTCACACGGATGGACTGTTTTCCATTAGTCTATGCTCATCCAGAGATACGAATACAACCCGGGTCCTGATTGTAAAGTGACCAATGCGGCCATTTTCCATGGTAAAATATGAACACTGATAACTGATAATATCGTGTACTAGAGGAAAGTTGGACTAATTGTCATCATCCACTTCTTTTGCTCCACCAGGATTGTAGGTTCTCGGCACTGGGGTACTGAGTTTCGAGATTTATGGCGATGCTGACAATCCTTTCTTGCAAGTGGGTGGACTAAGTAATGCAGAACTAAGTAGCAATCGATGATATAATTCAATGACCAATGGAGTCGAGAGGCATAAATGCATATCATTCTCGTAGAGTTCAGATCTTCATCACTGTTAGCTCAGTCCCATGTGCGATGTCATCATCAGCAACTTGCTTCAGAGTCCCATGAATCCGGGTGCCGTCATTCTAACGTTCTCTTGGCTCTACCAGGCGAATACATTCAAGTTAGAATTGCCCTGTTGTACAATTATTGGCTTAACTCCTCCGTGGCCCCCGGCGTCAAATGATGTTTAGCTGATAAATGGCCACAGGCATCGTTTGACCACGGCATATAAAAACTGGTGAATATTTTTGAGAAGTGAACGAACGCTCTGAACATCTTCAAACTAACCTACACTACATCCCCATACACCTCATCAAGCAGTTCAGAGGCTGCTGCTGTGATAAGTGGATTTTCGATTTTTTCGCTCCTGGACATGCTTAAACAAGCACAGCTACACTCATTTTCTCGACCCAGACAGAAAATATCATTTTTGTCCTTTCTTCCAAACACACAATCACCTGTTTGCGATTATGAATTAATACGAGCACAAACAAAAAAGACATGATAAGTGAAAAATACATTTTTGTCTTTGTATCTTTACCTATTTGCTCAGGTTTGTTGCATTAGTTTGGATCATTCGATGCAGTGCGACTAGGAGAAAACTGTGAAAAACTTTCGGGAAGTGAACGAACATCTGGGACATGAGACTGACCTTCACTTCACGCTCTCACACATCATTAAATTTTGTCGGTTCACGACATGCTGCCGTGACGAGTGGATGCACGATTTTTTCACTCGTGGCCATGGCTTAACACAGATGGTTACACCCATTATCTCGACCCAGACAGAAAATATCCACCTTCTTCTCCCTTGCAAAAGACACACAATCACCCTGTTTATGATTATAAATAAACACAGACATAAACAAAAAAAGACAAAAATAAAAGAAAATTAATTTTTGTTTCGTATCTTTACCTACAGTATTTGCTCAGGGTTGTTGCACTGTTTTAATCATTTTACATATTCTTTGTCTTTTACAAGAGTAACAGGAAAGTCTTTTGTTCACGTGATGCTTTCGTGGGTGGAAAGAGTTCCCTTCCCTTCCTGCTAATCAGCTCATGCAAGGTGCGAATGGCAGGTCGTCTCGCAATTCTAACCATGTAAAGTGTTGGGAAACATCCAACTGTAACCTTTTTCCTTACCCAGGCAGAAAATATCATACTTTCTCATACGACAGACGGACAGCAACATATATTGCGAAAATAACAAGGTAAAATGATAAAGGTGAACGTGTTATTATGGAAAAAATACATTCTCCCACATCTGTAAACGTATTTATTTCTGTTTTGTCTCCCTATTCGTATTATATTCGTAGTTTAGAAACTGTATTACGATTCCATTTTTAGCCATGCACGTGGTGTGGGAGCTGCAAGTTGCGACTAAACTCCCCTATTCCTAATCGGATATGACCCTCCACTTTCATCCTCTGTGGGAGATCCTAGCCTCGGGGGATGGGCAATTTTCTCCTTTAGGACTGAAAATTCAACCCTTTCACTCCCTTTTCCAAGCATGAGCACAATGATAACTTAAAAAATAACTCAACACTGCCGTAAACATATTTTACATCAAAAAGGTGAAAAAATATTCAAAAAAATTTTTCGAGCCAGTCCTAACATATTGCATACTGAAATCATTTGATATTATCATATCTACTGTTTTCGCAACATTTCAGCACCATGCACATTGCTTTGGGGGTAAGAAAATGATAACAACATATGCGATGTTGCTGTGCGGCAGCACCTCTCGGTGGCGGATATCGGTTGCTGATATTTCTGCAACTTTTGAACTCCATTGCAAGACAACGAATGGGTCTAGGAAGCTGGGATTTGCACTGTTACATGCGTCTGAACTTTCTCTTCAATATGGCAAAAAAAAAAAATCAATTTTCGAAACTTTAGAAAATGGCCCCAGCATTGGCCTGGGGTGCACTGTAAATTCCGGGCCCATGACCATGGAGGGGTTAATTTTGATCTACAGTATGAAAAGTCTCTATTCTGCTGAAGAAAATAGCCAGGAAATGGCAAACAAAACTGAAATGGTCTTACATGAGATCAGTGGATTAAATCAGTCACTGTAAATGTGGATGGTATGTCCATTACCTTGGCTGATAATTTTCTGAAGAATTGCCACACCCTATGCGTGACTATCGGAACATGTTTCACTTAATTAGTTTATTGCATTGCCCTTTTGTCGAAAGGCAAATATCCCATGTATCCAGGCAACATGCAAAGCACTCTTTCTCACAGCCAAGGCCTCATCCTAGTTTCAAACTCACTCCCAGATACCCTTCACCACCATAAAAGTATTATTGTATGGTCCTTAGGGTTAGTTCGGTGCAGGAGATGGATGACTACTTGTGGATGCACAGATATACAAGCGACCTTTTTCCTTTAAAAAGAAGGTGATGGGTTGCAGGTGAAGGGCAGCTTCAGCTTGCAGACCACCGAATCACAGATGACCTTGAACAGGGTGAAGTCTATTCTCTGTCTATCGCCAGGTGCCATAATCCCGTAAGGGGTGGTCATTTGACTTTGAGTTATTTGTTTTACGGAGAAGGTCACTAACCCTCTACCAACCCACTCGTTGACACGTAGGGAGCACGTATGGTTTGGTTATATGGTTACCACCCAGAGTTGTAAATGGTTTCCTGGCTTACAGGAAACCATTTGGCTTGTCACTCAATGTAAAGCCATTTGTAAAGGAATGAAAAGCAATAAGAAGTGACAGGAAAGATGGGAGAGATAGCAAGAGAGGAGGGCAGGCACAGAAAAAAGAATGATAAAGGCTAAGGAAGAAGTAGGCAGCACTACATCAAGTGAGTGGATGATGGTAGCCACCACCTACCACTAAGGGTGAAGTCAAAGCCTATATACTTACCAACTGCTATGCTCTTACCTCTAAGTATGTGCTTCTTGAAACTCTCTCTTTCTATCCTTCTCATCGCCAGTGTTCATCTTTACCTTTTCATAATCCACATTCCATTGGCCACTGCTTTTATTAAATACGTGCTTGCAACCCTCCCCCATTCCGTTGGGTTTGAAGCAGCTGTTTTCACTTTTTTCTCATAAACATAACTTAACCTATGCTCTCAATGATGCAGGTATACAACAGATCAACTCTGGATCCATCCATCCACCTCAGTATGTAATTCCCTTTGCTTATAAACTCCACTCTTTAAAACATGTGTTCAGGTATCTCAGGATGAACGGAATATGAGTATGGACACAAGCTCATGCAGTCGTCATCAACCTTCATTTGCCCTCCCATCAGTTCCTCGGCACCACTCACTTCACTTTTTTTGCGAATATAATCTTAACATATAAACATGTTTTATGTATAATGCAACTTCCATCTATCGATCTATCTCTGTCTAGAGCCAGACACGTTAATACCGTAGGAGAAGGGGGGTTACAAACAAATCCCCTCCATGTCGCCCTGATCCTCGCCTTATCACCAACTCATACCTCCCTGTCTGTTACCTCTCCATTCCAACCCTCCATTTCATCCTCGGTCTTCCCCATACTCCCCTCCCCCTTACTCCCCTCCCTCTCCACCTCACTCACATATACTCTCCCCATTAGTCTCTCGCTCTCCATCCTCTCCACATGGCCAAACCACCTCAATGTATTTCTCCTAGCTTTTCTATCACATTCACATCCACACCATAGCATTCCTCCACATCCTCATTTGACAGACTGTTTTTCCATGTAGATCCACATGTCTTCTCAGATTACCCATTTCCACAGCTCTGACTCCTGACTTGTGTCCTTCCAACAAGGTCCAGGCTTCGTTTCCATACGGTAGAGCTAGTATCATAATACTGTCATGCAGTGACTTTTTTACGTTCATGCTCACTTCTCTATCTCTTATTTCAAAGAACCAGCAACCATTCTTCCTCTTGTACCCTTTCAAGCATTTCATCTTCCAAAGTTCCATCCTTACTCATCACACTACCCATGTACTTAAATGCACTCATATATTTCATTTCCTCATCATCCAACCTCAATGTGCACTCAGCGACTTCATTTCTGTCGAACACCGCAACTTTACTCTTCCCTACATTCTCGTTTTGATTCCGTTTCTTACACATTCTCCCAAACACATTTACCAAGTCTTCGTCTTCACTTATCAATACAGTACTATCTGCAAGAAGCAGAAATGAAGTTTCCAAACGCTGCCCTCTCTCATTTGCAGTGAGCCAACATCCAATACCTTACCTTGTGTCTCTTTTATAACTCCATCCAAATACAAAGTGAACAACCATCGAGACATGACACGTCCCTGTTTCAGTCCATCATTCAGATAGAAAAAATACTCAGTTCACCGTCCACACGCTCTCCAGCCTTAGTACCCTCAAACATACGCTTCGCAGCACTCAACAGCTTCCCATTTACACCAAATACTCGTATTCTTATTATTTTCAAAATTCCTTGTCAGTGGACTCTATCATATGTTTTGTCCAAAGCCATGAAGGCCACATACAACTTCTTTCCTTCTCTAGAAACTTTTTCACTAAAGACCTTAGGATGAATATCTGATCTACACAACAGCTTCCCTTCCTAAAACCTCCCTGTTCTTTTCCAACTAATGCCTCTGTTATTTCCCTCTGTCAATAATTATCCTACAATATACTCTTCCTATTACACTAAGAAAACTCCTATGATTACCACGCACTGTTTTTCCTCTTTTTCCTTTGTACAGGGGAATAATTATACCTGACTTCCAATCCTCCGGGACTCTACCTTCCTTTCAGGCCAATTGGTACATATTCCATATCCATTGGACTACTATCTCTCTCCCGTGCTTCAACATTTCACCACACATTCCGTCAATTCCTGGGGCATTCTTCATTTTGACTTTCTTCATCGCTTCCACTACTTCACCCCACTGATCTCTTCCTCCCCTCTCATCTCCCTTCTTCTCCCAGCCATTCCCCATCCACTTATATCACTTTCATTCTCTATGTTTTACAATTCCTTAATGTGTTCTTTCCATCTTCTGCACATATTTCTTCTGTGAGTATCTTACACACATTTTCCACCTCTCCCATCTGCTTTAAATCATATTTTCCCAATTGCTCTTGCACTTCTCTCTTATATTCTGCCTTTTTTCATCCACTTGCAAACTTTCTACCCTCCTTGTATATACTGCTTCCTTTTCTCCTTCTCTCCTTCTATTCACGCATCGCATTGTACAGTACCTTGAATTTCACCACTACCCAGTGATGGTCAGAAAGCTTTCTTCCACAAACTCTGTATGCGTTTGCATCCAGTACATACCTTCCAACTGTCATCCACACACACATAATCATTGTCTTTCGTTCATTTAGTTCACCACCCACCCTTCTCATCACTCGCCACGTATACCTGTGGATCATTTTGTGTCTAAAGAGGGTAGTGGCTATCACGAACCCCCTCCCCGCACAAATGTTTACTAGAATACTACCGTTCTCATCCACTTCTGCAGGCACAGCCCACTAACCAGCTACTCTGTCCACCTCCATATTCCCTACTTTTCCATTCATATCCCCGATCAAAAACCTTTTCTCACTTCCCTCAAAGTTTTCCATGTACACTTCCACGTTTCCCCAGAACTCTTCTTTCACTCAGCTCGAACTTCTAAGGTCTTCCGTTGGCGCATATACACACACAATCGCCCATGCTTGTATTCCAAGTTTCAATTTTACCCTCACAATCCTTGAACCATACTCTCATATATTTCCTTTCCATCTCTTGCATACAACAATACATACACCCTCCTTCGCCATCTTATTCTTACCTACCCCTGCACATACACCCAATCCATATTCCCACTCTCTCACACTCTCGCCTCTCCATTATGTCTCAGTCAGTCCTTATGTCCGCTTTTGCATCCTCAGTTAACTGGACAATCTCCCCCTCTTTCACCTCATCATTTGCACCCCTGACATTCCTCGTTGAAATCCGCATTGTGTCCTTCGTTCGGTCCCCGTCGTCACCCGTTGGTCAGAGAGAGAGAGAGAGAGAGAGAGAGAGAGATGGTGGACTGCAGGGGCGAGGAAATGCCAGCCTGCAGTCTATAGGGGTGACGTTCAGATAAATAGGGGATTACTAATGCACTCTATATTCAGCCAAAAAAGTCGTGTCTTCTTTCCAAACCCCGTAAATATTCGAGCAGATAAATCGAAACATCAGGGGTAGCTTCACAAGTCTGGCAACTGTGCCAGACCAGACGGTGGTGGGGGCGAGTCGTTTGGGAGTGTTTGGAATTTAATGAAACATCATGATTATGATAATATAAAACAGAGCTTATTTGTGACAACATGAATCTCCCCTCTATTTCCTGTCGCCCAGTATACTGAAGATAACTGGATGACTTTGAAGATATGACTATATGCTGGTCGGTGTATATCTTGGTATCATCACCTTGCGTAACACCTTTGATTAGGTTTTCCTCACCCATTTACCAAAACACTAACCGCTTATGGAAATAAATGCTTTTCTCATTATTACTTTGAAGGAGCCGCATGCCTCTGTGCCACACCACACATGGTATCTAATATATCTTGTCGTTCACAAGGTAAATTTACAGTAATAACACAGATGTCTCTCCTTTATTCCTATGCTACGTGGCAAGTTGATACCCGGCGGAGATGGAGTGGCAGGAGGGTGGAGAAGGGGCTGGGTAGCGCCTCGTCATTTCTGCTAACGCTTGTTTTGCAACCCATTACAGGCATTATTTCTGGTTGACGCTACATTTCAGTATTTGTAGGTATTACGTCAAACGTAATACCACATTTAGGACTTTACCCTGTGGTGTACTGTTAGATTACACTGCCAACAGTAACTACAGCACACACATCCTCCACTACCCCACCTCCACCCCCAAACCACTCACCCCCACCACCGTCTGGTGTGACACAGTTGCCAGACCTGTGCAGCTAACCCTGCTGTTTCGACTTATCTGTTTACGTATTTACGGAGTTCGGAACCAAGACGCGACTTTCAACTGCTACCATTACGACGAGGAGGACGGCGATGACGACTACAGCAACTAGTACTACTCTTATTACTACTGCTGCTACTTCTGCTGCTACAACTACCTCTACTCTGTATTTGTAGCAGTAGTTGTAGTAGTAGTGGAATTACTTTTAGTGTTATTAGTTGTTTTTGTAGTTGCTGTAATAGTAGCACCAATAGTTGTAGCCGTATCATAGTAGTAGTAGTACTAACAGTAGTAGTATTAGTGGTAGTAGTAGTAGTAGTAGTAGTAGCAGTAGCAGTAGTAGTAGTAAAAGAGTACTACTACTTGTTATTAGTCCTAGCTCATGCATTGGTTATATTTTTCTGTTTTACACTCTTATGCTTTTCGTATGTTTTTATGATTTTATCACTTGACCATACATTGTGATCTTCATTTTAACCCTTTAATATTATTTCTGTTCTTCTACAATAAGCACTTCCTTTGTTCCTCGATATGGGATATCTCTAAACTATATTCTGTGATCTGTCGTAGCTAAGGAAGCCAGTCATATAAGGAGGCTTGTACGAGATACAGGTATACCCTTCTTACTATAATATGGCCTAAAATTTCAGAGTCGTGACAAGAGATTAACTGTGGAACTTGATGTTAGTCAGGAAAAAGTGCCAAGGCATGACACATTGTGATATACTGTCACTGAGCTACGTAAAAAAAGAAAAAAATGGATCAGAAAAAATGGGCCACGTTAAGGTAATAGGTTTATAGTTTATAAAACTGCCGTATGAATATATCTGTACCTTTTATTTCTCCCTACTTTTATCTTCTGTACTTTGTGTGGTTGCTGCAGAATGATTGCATGAAGGGGTTTTAGTGCCCAATTTAACTTATGAGTATAAGATTTTGGTGTGATATGAAAACGAATAGCCAAGAGTTAGAAAAGTGGGAGATGGTTGAACTAAAGATTGCCCGTGGAGAGAAAGAGTAGGATAAGAAAATTAATGTCATTCGTGGAACATATGAGTAAGGAAGATTGTTAATAAAAAAGCTGAAGAGAATGTGATTCGATGTTATGGTCCAATGGAGAAATGGGTATAAACTGGGTGATTAAAAGGGTGTATATATGTGAGGTTGAAGGTATGAAGAGCCGTGATGGAAGGCCAAGAAGAAGATGGGAAGATGTGGTAGATGAATGTGTAAGAAAGCGAGGCATGGAGGTAGAAGAGGCAAGGGAAATGACAAGCAATTGAGCTGGCTAGATGAGCTGTGAACAGTGCAGGGTATGAGAAGTGTTGGCACTTTTTTTAATAGAATGGGCAACAGACTGGCTCTATCAGACAATATAACACACATACCAGTAGATGATGATATCTGTGAGATTGAAGTGGTATTCTGGAGCCTGTATGGTGAGTGAAGGAAAGCGTGGCACATTTCTTTGGACATGCCCTTGATTAGGTCATCAATCATATTTTCATTCTTATATCCCACTTTTCTGGTCCTTACTTAAGCCTACCATTATGTGAGTTAGAAAAGAAACGGGATGATGGTGAATTTAATGGTCTCTTGTATAATATAACAACAGGAATATTATTACTTTCTTACATTCATTTTTACTTTTTAGTTGTGTAATTTTGTATTACCTCAACGACCTTCCCTCGTGGTGGACTATTAGGTGTGCCGGATTGTCGACTGGTGAATTAAAAAGATGTTTACTGTATACATTTATTTAATTCTGTATATTAGAAAGACAAAGAAACAGACACATAGATAGATAGACAGATAAAGGTAGATAAATAAATAGATAGATAGAAAGAAAGATGACAGACAGGAATACAGAAAGACATGTAGCTCGAATATTGCACAACTTGTTGCAGTCGATGTGGGGAGATTGCACTAAAGAAACCGGTCAAAATAAAAAACAAAGTTATATGAATAATTCATAACCCAGTAGTGACAAATGAACCACCTCCCCTACAAGTAAGAATGAATGTTGCTTCCACTGCAGTATTGCACTGATACTTTATGACAAGTGTTCGGGTGAAGTTGCATTCAATGTGCCACCTATCCACGCCTTCCCCCGTGCTACAGCGGCATCTGACAACGGTCTTGATTTAACCGTCGCACTACCATACTGTAGACCTTTTCTTTATCTGAATTCCTCTATTCCTCGAACTGTTTCTCTTTGGAATTCGTTCCCCACGATGATTTCCTCCTAAACTTCAACCCATTGCGGTTCATGTACAATTGCTACAATTTTCTTTTTCTTTATTTTTAATGAATGGAGGACATGTTATTTGATGTATAAAACCTTATATATATATATATATATATATATATATATATATATATATATATATATATATATATATATATATTGCAAGACGCCTCAATCCCGTTCGGGGTTGCCACAAACAAATCGCCTCCACGTCGCCCTGTTCCCTGCCATTTCACTGCCCCTCTCTCATATACCTCTCCACCCCATCCCTCCATCTCTCTCTCGGCCTCCCCCTCCCTCTCCCCCCCTCCACCTCACTCACATACACTCTCCTCGTCAGTCTTTCACCCTCCATCCTCTCCACATGGCCAAACCACCTCAGTGTATTCCTCCTAACGCTTAATATCACATCCACATCCACACCACAACGTTCCTTTATATCCTCATTTGTCAGCCTGTCTCTCCATGTGACTCCACAGGCTCCTTTTAAATAACTCATTTCCACTGCTCTCACTCTTGTCTTGTGCCCTTCCAACAACGTCCAATCTTCACTTCCATGCGTTAGAGGTGGTATCACAATACTGTCATGGAACTTTCTCACTTACATGCTCACTTCCTTGTTTCTTATCCCTGCTTTCAAGGAACCAGCAACCTTTCTTCCCTGCTGTACTTTTTCAAGCAATTCACCCTCCAAACCTCCATCCTTACTCATCACACTACCCAAATACTTAAACGTACTCATTTTCCAATTCCTCACCATCCAACCTCGCTGTACATTCACTGACTCCACCTCACTCAAAGACCATCACTTTACTCCTCCCTACATTCACCTTTAGATTCCGTTTCTTACACACTCTCCCAAACTCATCCACCAAGCCTTGCAGCTCCCCTTCGTCTTCACTCAGCAACACAGTATAATCTGCAAACAACAGTACAGGGAATTTCCAAACACTACCCTCTCTCACCAGGGCCACTCCAACATTCACTACCCTACCTTTTACCTCTTTTATTACCCCATCCATGTACAGATTGAACAACCATGGAGACATGACTCATCCCTGCTTCAACCCAACCTTCAAAGAGAAAAATTCACTCAGTTCACCATCCACACCCACTGCAGCCTTAGCACCATCATACATACTCTTCACAGCATTCAACAACTTCCCATCTACTCCATATATTCTTAATACTTTCCACAATCCTCGTCTATCGACCCTGTCATATGCTTTCTCCAAATCCATGAAGGCCGCATACAACTTCTTTCCCTTCTCTAGAAAATTTTCCACTAAAGATCTAAGAATGAATATCTGATCTACACAACCTGTTCCCTTCCTAAAGCCTCCCTATTCTTCTCCAACTAATTCCTGTTCTTTCTCTAACTCTGTCAATAACTATCCTACCATACACTTTTCCTGTTATACTAAGAAGACAAATGCCCTTATGATTACCATCAAAGCTGGGAATAGCGCCGCTATTAGTAGCGCCGCTACATAGCTCCGTTACTATTTTAATAGCGATGGTGGTAACGCCATTAATTTTTTTTAGCCAGTAGCGGAACTGAGAGCCCTGCTACTTATTGGCCGTTCTCACGCGTTACCGCGCTGCTCGCTACTCACGCGACGAATACAGGTCTGGAGTCGGTGAGTACATACAGATATGCCGACGGTTTGGTTGTATTTATTAATGACGAAAAATAATACTTTCGTCAATTCTGTCAATGATGTTTGTTCTACATTATATAAGTAATTTATTAATTATTATTTATTAGTAACGTGCAGTAATTCGACAGGAATTTGGAAGTTAATTATCGATCATTTAAAATGAGTAACTGGCAGCCTGGCGAGCAGCACGGGAACTGAATGCGAGCCAGACTAGCCAGTCTCAGTTTACTTTGCCGTGGTCAGCAGAATGATTTTTCGAAATTTCGTTGTACTTCAGTTCCTATTATGGAACCTGACCCCAGTAGTGACCAGAATATTGAACTTGCAATTTGTGCCTTTGCTTCGCACACACACACACACACCTCTAACTATTCCTGTCACCAAATCGCGCTTTCTCTCTCACTCTCTCTTTCAGACTAATTCTTACTCACTACGTTATTATTTCGTAACAGTATGGTACTCTCACTTTAAAGTAATGGAAAAAACATTGCTATTGTATAAAAAGCCTTTAAAAGAAAACCCCAGTTCATTTTTACTTTCGTTTTCGTACATATCTTAAAATAGGTATCATTGAAAATATAATAAATCAATATAATATGTATCAATGGTAGGCCACATTTTTTTTGCCTTTTATTTACGTATGTTACTTTCAGTAGGTATACTAGGTAACAATGTAAAAGAACATTTGTTACATTATACAGTGAATAGCTTTTTTTTTTTTTTTTCTGTATCTTTGCCTCTAAGCTTCATTAAAATGACACCGACATACATATATATATATATATATATATATATATATATATATATATATATATATATATATATATATATATATATATATATATATATATATATATATATATATATATATATATATATATATATTCAATGTAAGTAACCTATTTACTGACATTACTGGTTCACAACATAACCACTCAGACTGACTAATATCAAAACAGTATATAGTGGACTGCTATATCACAGATTTTTGTTAACCTTTCCTTTGTGTACCTTTTTCTTATCTATAATAGCAGGAGCGGGAGCGCCGCTACGTTTCGTATCACGTAGCGAAACCAATAACGCCATTACTTTTTTGAGCTAGTAACGGGAATGGGAGCGCCGCTACATTTTATTAGTAGCGTTCCCAGCACTGATTACCACACACTTCTTTTTCCCCTTTTCCTTTGTACAAGGGAATAATTATACCTGACTACCAATCCTCCGGGACTCTACCTTCCTCCCAGGCCAATCTGCACATTTTCCACATCCGTTCTACTACTATCTCTCCCCCATGCGTCAGCATTTTACCACACACTCCATCAATTCCTGGGGCTTTCCCCAATTTGACTTTCTTCATTGTTTCCACAACTTCTATCCTACAGATTTCTTCCTGTCTTCTCACCTCCCTCCTTCTCCCAGCCATTCCCCAGCCACTTATACTCGCATTACTTCCATCCTGTATGTTCAACAATTCCTTAAAGTGTTCTCTCCATCTGCTCACTTTTTCTCCCTTCTCCACTAGTAATCTACCATTTTTATCTTTCACTCCCCTGCTAACTTCATTTCCACCCAGTTTTACTCTCTTCACCTCTTTCCAGAATATTTTCTTACATTCACTCCACTTTACACTCAAATTCTTCTAAATTCCTCATCCACTCTCTATTTACTCTCTCTTACTAATCTTTTCACCTACTCTTTCTTCCGTCTTTCAACTTCTTCCATGTCCCTATTTCTCATCCATTCATTGTATGCTTTCTTCATTTGTGCCACAGCCTGTCTCACCTCTTCTTTCCACCACGCTGTTCCTTGCACCTCCCTCAGTCTTCTCTTCATCCCACACACCACATCACATGCTGCACATATTTCTTCTGTGAATATCCTGCACACACCTTCCATGTCTCCCATCTGCTCCAGTTCATATTAGCCCAATCGTTCCTCCACTTCTCTCTTATATTCTACCTTTTTCTCATCCTCTTGTAACCTTTCCACTCTCCTTGCAAACACTCCTTCTTTCCGTAAGTCCCTTTTTCTATTTCTCCATCTTATTTGGATCTTGATTCTGGCCACCACCAAGTAGTGGTCAGAAAGTCCACTCCCCCAACCTTTATAATCTCTTGCATCCATTACACATCTTCGCTTCCTTTCATCCACACACACATAATCAATCATTGCCATAATTTCATTCAGTTCACCACCCACCCTTCTCATCACTCGCCATGCATACCTGTGGATCATTTTGTGCCTGGAGAGGGTATTGGCCATCACCAACCCCCTCCCAGCACAAATGTCCACTAACGTATTGCCATTCTCATCTAACTTAGCAGGGCACACCCCACTCACCAACTATTTCGTCCACCTTCACATTCCCTACTTTACCAGTCATATTACCGATCAAAAACACTCTCTCATTCCTTCCAAAATTTTCCATGCACACTTCCACATTTGTCCAGAACTCTTCTCTCACTCTGCTTGCACGATCTTGCGTTGGCGCATACACGCACACAATCGCCCACATTTATATTCCAACTTTCAATTTTACCCACACAATCCTTGACCCAACTGATCCATACTCTCTTATGTTCTTCTTCCATCTTTTACTCACAACTATACACACTCCTTTTCTTTTTCCCCCTCTCATTCTTACCTACTCCTCCACATATACCCCATCCAAACTCCCATTCTCTCACACACTCACCTCACCTTTTAGTTTCATGCACTCCACATACATCAACTTTCGCACCCTCAAGCACATGGACAATATCTCTCTCTTTCATCTCATGATTCGCATCCCTTACATTCCATGTTGTGATTACCATGTCCTTTGTCAGGTCCTTGGTCGTCATCTTTTGGTCAGTCCTTGTCCAAGGCTTTTGTTCATCTTTTTAGTTAGTTGTTTTCCGGGGAGGGGCACTAACCCTCCGCCAACCCTTTTAGTCACCTCGTACGACAAGCAGAGATACTGTGGGAGTATTCTTGAAAAAAAAAAACTT
This sequence comes from Coenobita brevimanus, assembly GCF_032717465.1. Lineage (NCBI taxonomy): Eukaryota > Metazoa > Arthropoda > Malacostraca > Decapoda > Coenobitidae > Coenobita > Coenobita brevimanus. The sequence goes on along the minus strand of NC_136993.1, from coordinate 55,929,169 downwards.
ACTCCCAGGGGAAGTATATATATATATATATATATATACTGTATATTACTTGTGTAGTTACCCTAGTAGCGAATGGGTGAAATAGAAGATGTGAAGATGAAGTAGGGAGATAGGTGAGGCATCAAGAACATTAAATCTTTTGTTATAAAATTTTGCTGCCTGTAAGGGTAGATCTCATGACCTTACTATCTTTCCTCTGTTTACTCAGCAGCCATATTTTCTGCTACTGGGTTGATAACGCTCCATGCTTTCCCAGAACTACGCAGAAACCTTTTGTCCTTGACTATAAGTGGGTGGGACATATCGTGTGGGAGGGAGAAAATGAGAGTATTTTCCCAACAGAAGTCTAAAAACGTTTTCTTGATGGGCTCGCTATTGGCTATGTGTGGCATGTATTAAGTTGCTATTCATAGCATGTGCCTCCAATGTTTGTGCATGGCTGGAGATTACACTTAAGACAGCCTAGTGGCTAGTTAGCTGGAAGAGGGGGAGTAAGGCTACTTTATAATTTCTGGGACCTAGTGAGAGAGTCACTTTTTTCTCACTTTTTGGTCACACTTTTTGTCACATTTTGTTACACATTTCGTTACACTTTTGCACATATTTTCACACATTACTAAACACGTTACTTTGATTATAAAATGCATTGCTTGTCCACCATTTCCCATTTTTGATTCACTTCTCCATATTACACTAGTGTGTGGATTATATCTGGATTATATCATCAACGAGTTCTCGTAGTTCCTCAAGCTATGTGAGTACGTAGCCTCCACTGATTGTAATCTGGTTAGGTAAGACATAACATGTTTTATACTTGTATTCTGAGGCCTATGTGAATTCACCTTTATAAAACGAATCCTTGTTTCTTCTTTGGTGTGTGTATGTAATAGTGTACAGTAAAATAGGTTAGTTATCTAGTGAGCTTTACCTTACCCCTTTTGGTGATTAATTTAGGGTTTAGAGTGCACCATAATTTATACCCCCAATAACAATTTGGCGACATCACCAGGATAACTCTATGACGAAATATTGGCAACCTTGGTCACATACACAGTGCTTACTCTTACCTACTTAATTATAATCAGTAATCATGACCCTAATGAGTGATAGTGATGTGAAAACATTTTTGGATTTGAAGCCTCCCCCAACCAGAGTGAAAACACTTACAAAACATGAACTCATATTGCTTGGCCAGGCCCTATCGTCTTGCCTCCTTGTTCCGTAGCAATCGTAGATACTTGTAGTTCATTGGTTCGCTGATTGTAGACTGACATAGAAATTGGAAGATTGGTTGTAACAATATATTGTCAGATTACTGTCAGAATAAAGTGTGAGACATCGTGTGGCTCGAACTTATAGTATTCTTTGTTTTCTATCTTGATAATGTAGACTCAACTGTTGACTCGCACACTTGTGGAAGTGGTTCGTAAGTTGCTGCCACCCAAATGATATATCGAACTTTTAGTTAATTATATCGTAGTCGTAGCCAAGCTGTTATAATAGTGTGTTGCTTTGTAGGAGACAATTTTAGTTGTACTTGTTGTCGATGACAGGAGAAAGATAAAGATGAGTCTGGGGGTTGATTGTGGTTTATTTTCTTCAAAGGGAATATCTCAAGAGTAATATAATCTCACAGAGTGTAATGAGATGAGAGTTACTCGCTAACCTGTGCACCTGCCTTATTCTCCACCGTGCCTCTCTCTTTTTCTTAGACCCCCCTTCTTACTCTCACTCCTAACTCCTTCTGCCTCCTAACTCCTTCTCTCTCGTATATGAATGGATGTACCACATGTAAGGCACGGTTGAGTGGAACTTTCTTGATCCTGGGGACTTTCTGACCAGGCATCACGAGGTGCTGTCTATGGCATTCCTGAGAGAGAATGTGCTAAGGCCATTTCCTTCACCCCTAGCCATGACTTTACTTAACCTCTAGATTACTTATGTACGCTACCAGCTGTTATGTATTGTATTATGATATTTTAGAGTCCTGATATTTCTGCTTCAGTTACTAAGACTAGTTTACTCGATAAAATATTGAACACCATTTGAACAAAGTGAGTCCTCTATAGTTAGTTCGGAGCCACTTTTTTTTTTTTTTTTTTTTTTTTTTTTTTTTAATGCGAGGAAGAAGGAACCAAAGGCCATGGCCCGCAGTAACAGTTCCCTCCAAGAGAAAAACAAAATACAATAGAGAGCCAAATTCAAGATCCGATCATTTTGAGATGCCAGGACACACTGCGTTTGAAAGACTGGAGATCATAGGCAGCAGGAAATACAGACAGAGGGAGACAGTTCCAGAGTTGACCTGTTGCATAAATGAAAGACTGGGAGTAACGGTTAACTCTTGCATTAGAGAGTTGGACAGAAAAGGGATGAGAGTTTGCTGCCAGACGGGTGCTACGCGCCCGTCGTAGAGGTGGAGGAATGCAAGCAGACAGTTCAGAGGAGCAGTGACCATTAAAGTAGCGATAGAAAAGAGATAAAGATGCAACAGTGCGGCGAAGAGACAGAGGTTGAAGGGAGTCAGTAAGAGGAGGAGAGTTAATGAGACGAAAAGCCTTTGACTCCACCCTATTGAGAAGAGCTGTATGTGGGGAGCCTCCCCACACATGAGAGTTGTACTCCACACAGGGGCGGATAAAACCTCTGTATAGAGTCAACAATTGTGCAGGGGTAAAGAAAGAGCGGAGTCGGCTTAGCACACCCAATCTCTTAGAAGCAGATTTTACAAGAGATGTAATATGATCTTTCCAAGATAAGTCCCGAGTAAATGAAACCCCAAGCATGTTCAAGGATGATGCAGGATTAAGCTGAATATTATTAAACATTAATGGGTATACCTGTGGAAGATTTTGTCGGGTTGATAGGTGTAAGAACTGAGTCTTAGATGCATTAAAGACAACCATATTATTTTTACCCCAGTCAGCGATACGAGCCAAGTCAGACATTAGGTGTGCCATAGCCTCATCCCTTGTTTCTTGAAGCAACTGTTGAGATGGGCGTTGCGGGAACCGAATGGAAAGGTGAAGGGTGGAGTCATCAGCGTATGAGTGGATAGGATTAGATGTACAGCTTAGAAGATCATTGATGAATAAAAGGAAGAGAGTTGGTGATAGGACAGAGCCCTGAGGAACACCACTGTTGATAGATCTAGGAGAAGAACGATGGCCGTCTACAACAGCGGCTATAGAACGACCAGAAAGGAAGCTAGCGATGAAGGCACAGATAGAAGGATAGAAACCGTAGGAGGGCAGTTTGGAAATTAAAGATTTATGCCAGACTCGATCGAAAGCCTTTGAGATGTCAAGTGCAATGGCAAAGCTTTCGCCAAAGTCCCGAAAGGAGGATGACCAGGAGTCTGAAAGGTAGGTGAGAAGATCGCCAGTGGAGCGTCCCTGACGGAACCCATACTGACGATCGGAAAGAAGGTTGTGATAGGAAAGATGCCTTAAAATTTTTCTATTAAGAATTGACTCGAAAACTTTTGAAATACAGGACGTTAAAGCAATTGGACGATAGTTGGAGGGTTGGGAGTGGTCACCCTTCTTTGGGACTGGCTGAATGAGAGCAAACTTCCAGCAAGAAGGAAAGGTACAAGTTGACAGACAAAGGCGAAAGAGTTTGCCTAGGCAGGGTGTAAGCACAGAAGCACAGTTCTTGAGAACAACAGGAGGGACCCCATCAGGCCCATATGCCTTGTTAGTACTGAGGCCAGTGATGGCAGAAAATACATCAACTGAAGAAATTTTAATGTCAGCCATGAGGAAGTCAGAGGGGAGAAGTGATGGAGGAACAGCACCGGAATCGTCTAAGGTGGAATTGGAGGAGAAAGTCTGTGCGAAGAGATCTGCCTTATCAGTAGAAGAAATAGCTACAGAACCATCAGAGTAGAAAAGAGGAGGGAAGGATGATGAGGTAAAGTTGTTAGAAAGATTTTGGCAAGGTGCCAGAAGGAGCGGGAAGAATTCAAGTTGGAGAGTTGAGAGCATTTAGTATGGATGAAATTATTTTTAGTAGAGCGAAGAACAGACTTAGCACGATTCCGGGCAGAAACGTAAAGATGATGTGATTCAGGTGTGGGTTGGCTCCGGTACCTTTTGTAGGCCCTCTCCTTGTTGCGGACAGCATTAGAACAAGCGTGATTAAACCAAGGCTTTCTTGCGTTAGTCAAAGGATATGAGAAAGGAATGTATGCTTCCATGCCCGAGAGAATAACCTCCGTAATGCGCGAGGCACACTCAGATGGCTCCCGGCCATGGAAGCAATAATCATTCCAGGGAAAATCAAAGAAGTACTGCCTGAGGGCCTCCCAGTTCGCAGCTCCAAAGTGCCACAGACGACGTTTCCCTGGAGGGTCCACAGGCCGTACCGGAGTGATAGGACAGGTTAAGGTAATAAGGTTGTGATCGGAGGAGCCCAACGGAGAGAAAAGATTAACAGAGTAAGCAGAAGGATTAGTTGTGAGGAAGAGGTCAAGTATGTTGGAGCTCTCTCCAAGGCGGTCAGGGATACGGGTAGGGTGCTGTACAAGCTGCTCTAGGTCATTAAGGATAGAAAAGATGTAGGCTTGTTCACCAGGTGGATCCGTGAAAGGAGAGGAGAGCCAAAGGTGGTGGTGAACATTGAAATCTCCAAGAATGGAGATTTCAGGGAAAGGAGAAATGGACAGAATGTGTTCCATCGTAGAAGTAAGATAGTCAAAGAATTTTTGATAGTCAGTAGAATTAGGGGATAAGTAAACAGCACAGATATATTTAGTCAGAGAATGACAGGAAAGCCGAAGCCAGAGTGTGGAGAATTCAGAAGAATCAAGTTCAGGAACACGAGAGCAAGATAAGTCGTTGCGTATGTATACACAACAGCCACCTTTGGCTTTGAAATGAGTATAGAGAAAGTAGGAGGATACAGAAAAGGGTTTGCTGTCGGTTGCCTCAGACAGCTGAGTCTCCGTCAGAAAAAGAAGGTGAGGTTTAGAGGAGGAGAGGTGGTGCTCAACAGAGCGAAAGTTAGATGAAAGGCCGCGAATGTTGCAGAAATGAAGAAGAAGAGAGTCAGACAGTGGTTCCAGGCACCTCGAGTCGTCACCGGGAGAGGGGCAGATGGCGGGGGCATTTATGGTCCCCCCCCCTGGGGACTCCGAGGCTTGATTAATAGACGCCATTTGTATTGATTTTTGAAAAGGAAGTGTAGCGTGTACTGTGCATGTAGTTTGGTGAAGATAGTTAGAGAAATTTGTACTGGAGAGCATGCTGGCCTACTCTCTGTGTAACTGAGACACTGAAAAAGTTCAGCAAAGGGGGATGGTCAGGAACTAGTCCTGAGGGCTGATGAAACGGGAGCTCCAGCACTCCCTGTCATCAGCTTTCCATCCACCTCGGGAGTACTGCCCTGCTCGACTGGTGCTACAGTCTACTCCTGCACTTGATAATGCATAACGTGTTGACCCTGTGGTTTAGGCATCGGAGATAGCTGGCCCCAGTGATTTTTCTGCTTATGATACTGGTGACAAAGTGCAACTTGAGCTAGCCAGAATTAATCTGAGAGAACTAGAATTGTAAGCTAAAATGAAAGAACTAGAATTACAAGCTCAAATGAGACAAAAGGAAATGAATCATGAACTCAGACTGAAGCACTCTAATAGTTCATCTAAAGCTAATAGTTCATCTGCCAGGGAATCTTTTGATGTTGGCCGGAATATAAAGCTAGTACCTCCCTTCAACGAACAAGTTTTGCTAAGTACTTCCATATGTTTGATAAGTTGGCAGGTCGCCTTTGTTTGCCAGAAGACTCTTGGACAGTATTGCTGCTCAGTGTTTTTAAAGCAAGGTTCAAGAGGCATATATTTATCAGTTGATCAAAGTCCTAACTATGTTTAAAAGATCCCATTCTCAAAGCATATGAACTCATTCCAGAGGCATATAGGCTTAAATTTAGATCTACCTTTAAATAAAAAGATCAGACTCATGTGAAATATGCTAGAGTACTCATAGATTTATTTGATCAATGGTTACATTCTAAGAAAGTTGATGATTTTTCTTAATTGAGAGAATTAATGATCTTGGAAAACTTCACTGGTAACAATAATAGGGATGTTGCTACACACCTAGTAGAGAAAAATTTAGATACTTTAGTTGAGTCTGCGGTTGTAGCAGATAATTATAGTATAATTCATAAGTATGCACGTAAACCTCAGTCATTTGTTAAGGGTAGGAGAGTGAACCAACCATTTTTTGTGAACTTTTCTTCTGCTAAAGGCAAGTTAATGTCAAGTGACAGTACTGGGAACGCTGCAAACCCAGAGCATGTTAATTCCACAAAAGTAAGCGAGGACAATGTTGCCAGAGGGTTAAAAGTGTCAGAGTTTGCAGTATTGCCAGAAAACAGGGCACTTGGAGGACTGGTGCTGGAGAAAAACGAGGGAAAAGTTCCAATGTGAAACCTATTACTTTGGTAAATTCATGGGGATCTTTTGACACCAACAGAGAGCAGCCACCCACAGATATTGATAGTGGTAGACCCCCCCCCCCAGCAGGTGTATATTGTTGATAATGCTAGAGTGGGGCGTTCAGTGGTTGACAGTCTCCTGTAGGGCTACTGTTAGACACTAGTAAGACTGGAGCAATGCAGCAGTCAGGATCAAGTGAGAGTGGGGAGTCTCCTCTCCAAAGCAGTATACAGTGACTCCTCCCCAGATCATTTATTTACTAACTTCATACCTAAGGGGTTACTTTCACCTGATGGAAAAGGTGGTAAGGAAGTCACTATACTTAGAGACACAGGAGCTTCACAGTCACTAATGTTGAAGGGACCCGTTGATGTAGCCGACCCTAATGAATGTGTTTTGTTGCAGGGTATAGCTGAGTTTGTATCTGTTCCCCTAGTTGAGGTGAAGCTCCAGTCAGATCTAGTTACTGGTTCAGTGCGTGTGGGTGTTGTTGAGCAGCTACCCGTACAAGAGGCCACTTTCCTTTTGGGTAATGACTTGGCGAGAGGAGAAGCGAGTGCTGTTCCCTTCATGTTAAAAACTCCCGTGAGTGAGGATTGGACTAATGAGCTAAAAGTTGTATGTCCTAAACTGTTTCCCGCATGTGCTGTAACTACAGCTATGATAGCCAAGGCCAGCCATGAGAATGTTGACAGTATTGGCACTGTCAATGCCGATGATGATGTTGGGCTTTGAGATAAATTTTTCACCAAGTGAAATGACCAAGAAGTTGATGATTCTCCCTAGATTGATGTAAGTGCAAGGTTAGCTGATAAGCAAAAATCTGATCCGGAGATTCCCACCTTAAATGACTTAGCAGTTAGGGAAGATGGGTGTGAGTCTGAATTGACAGAATGTTATTTCTTAAGGCCAAACAACGTGTTAAGTCAACTCCATTACCAAGACTGACACCTACCCACTTCCTTGAGTAGATGATTATGTGGATGCGGTAGGTAGTGCAAAGTTTATTACAGTATTAGATTTGACCAAGGGATATTGGCAAGTCTCACTCACAGAAAGGGCCCAAGAAAATTCCTGTGTTGTGGTTGGTGGCAATACTTGTAAATTTTAAGTATGCCCTGTGGTATGAAGAATGCTCGTGCCACCTTCCAGAGACTGATAAATGATCTCATCAAGGATGTAGAAGGTTGTATTACTTACATTGATGACGTAGTTATTTTTAGCAACACCTGCTAACAACGCTTGAGCTAACTAAATGCCTTGCTGCAGAGACTGTCCTCTGCTAATTTAGTGCTCAATTTAACTAAATGTGAATTTGTAAGGGATTGCGTGCAGTACCCAGGTTACGTGGTTGGATTAGGCCAAGTGAGTCCACCTGATGTTAAAGTTCAGCCCATAGTCAATTTCCCCCAACCCCAAAATAAGAAAGAGTTGCAGCAATTCTTGGGTATGGTAGGGTCCTACAGACGTTTTGTCCTGAACTTCACTGATCTGGTAGCACCCCTCACTGATGTGTTAAGAAAAGGAGTCAAGTATGAGTGAAAGTCACAATGTGTAGATGCCTTTTCTAAAGTCAAAGCCATCCTGTCAAGTCACCCAGTGATTCAAGTTCCAAATTTTGATAAACCCTTTAAATTAGCAGTTAATGCCAGTGGCCTAGGGGCTAGCGCAGTTTTGCTTCAGGATAATGATAAAGGTTTTGAGATGCCTGTGTGCTGTTTTAGCATAAAATTCATTAAGGCCCAGAGAAATTATTCAAGTATTGTGAATGAACTCCTTGCACTCACTCTTGCCCTTCAACAAGTGAGCTAGTGTACACTGATCACCACCATCTGAAATTTTTGTCCTGATTTAAGGACAAAAATCTTAGATTGACCTGCTGGGCTCTATTTCTGCAGGAATAGGCCTTAGAAGTCCGACATGTAGAAGGAATTACTAATATTGTAGCAGATTACTGTCCAAAACTTAAATATGTACAGTATACAGAAATTTCCCGTTAGTAAATTTCTTTCCTCAGGAAGGGAGGTGTCACTGGCGTAGTTACCTTAGTAGTGAAAGAGTGAAACAGAAGATGTGAAGATGAAGTAGGGAGCTAGGCAAGCCGTCAAGAATGTCAAATCTTTTTATCAATTTTTGTAAGGGTAGATCTCATGACCTTACTATCTTCCCTCTGTATACTCAGCGGTCAGTTTTTCTGCTGCTGGGCAGTGTGGGAGGGGCACAATGAGAGTATTTTCCCATAGAAATCTAAAAACGTATTCTTGATGGGTCGCTATTGGCTATGTGTGAGACGCATTAACTCGTTATTGGTAACAGGTGCCTCCATTGTTTGTGTATGGCTGGAGATTACACTTAAGATAGCCTAGTGGCTGTTAGCCGGGAGAGGCAGAGTAAGGCTATTATATGCTCGAGTACCTAGCGAGAGAGTAACTTTTTTGTCACTTTTTGGTCAC
>NC_136993.1:55777771-55917771 GCF_032717465.1 Coenobita brevimanus | reverse complement strand
ACAGGGGAGGACAGAGATGTGAACAAAATGAGGAGCAGATCTAAGTGGCAATGATGCAGAGACTGAGCTCATTATATAGGGGCCAGGAGAGCTTGATACAACTTGTAATGAGGACGCGCAAATGAAGCCATGGGGACAAAGAGATGACAATCCCGCAAAGTATAACAGAGATGTCGACTTACTCTACTATAACGGTAGAAGGGGGGAACTGAGGCAGAACACGCTCGTGATCAAACATGCAGCATACTGTGCGTTAAAATTACACAAAGGATGATGAAATCATAGGCTATGTAACACCTCCCCACAAAGAAAAAAGAAATTTACAAAGGAAATTTCTTATTACTCTAAAACAATCCGTACATGGCATTACAGAACATGCAAAAGTCTTTCCTAATTTTACAAAACATGAGATCTCCCTAGCACGTTCAGTCATAGGTACTTGCCAGTATCCCTTTAACAAATCAAACTTACTTATGTACCTAGCCTTTCCGATCTTGTCTATGCAATCTTCCACACGAGGGAGAGGGTAAGTGTCTGTTTTAGTTATCTGATTAACACGTCTGTAGTCAATGCAAAGCCGCTGTGACCCACCTGGCTTAGGGACCAGAGTGACAGGAGAACTCCACTCGCTCTGACAGGGCTCAATCATCTTGTGGTCCAACAGGTAGCCAAGCTCCTTCTGGATGAGAGGAACTTTCACTGGGTTCACACGGTAAGGAGGCAATTTAATTGGCTTTGCGTCTCCAACATCGACATCATGCATCAACACAGTGGTTCTTCCTGGAGTAGCACGGAACACTTGCGGGTACTCCTGCAGTAATGCCGAAAACTCCTGCCTTTCCTTTGGAGGTAGATGAGAAAGCTTAGTCTGGAGATCATTCATGATATCAGGATTCTTCCCCAAACTATCACTCAGGCTCATACTGCATGGGAGAACTTCACTTGTAGACTCGGGTGGAACAGCTACAGTGCAGACTGGATTATTTTCGTCCCGCCTGTGATATAACTTTAGCATGTTGATGTGACATAGTTGCTTCCTCTTTCTACGATCTGGCGTGGCGATGACATAGTTGACATCACTGAGTCTCTTCTCCACGAAATAAGGGCCACTAAACTTGGCTTGAAGAGGTTGCCCATGAACTGGTAGCAGAATCAAAACCTGATCTCCTGGCTGAAAGTGGCGTAACCTGGACTTCTTGTCATACCAAGTCTTCATCTTCTCCTGAGCAGCTCCTAAATTCTCTCTCGACAGCTGTAAAGCAGTGGACAGCCGTTCTTTGAACTTCATCACATACTCCAGCAGGTTGACGTCATCTTCCTCCGACAGCCAGCATTCCTTGAGTAACTTAAGGGGTCCTCTTACTTCATGGCCAAACAGTAGTTCAAAAGGTGAGAAGCCCAGTGATTCATTTGGAGATTCTCTTGCGGCAAACACAACGAATGGAAGACCTTTATCCCAGTCTTTCTGATGTTCCAAACAGTATTTCTTGAGCATCGATTTGAGTGTTTGATGATATCTCTCCAACGCTCCTTGGGTCTGGGGATGGTAAGCTAAAGACGTGATCTGGGTGATGCCCAACTCTTTCAGAGACTGCTTGAAAACATTTGACATGAAATTACTTCCTCGGTCTGACTGTACCTCCTTGGGCAGACCAATCTTTGTGAAGAACCCTAGCATTTCCTTAACCACGTTCTTTGCTGAGATATTTCTAAGTGGAATGGCTTCAGGATAACGAGTAGCCATATCAATCATGGTCAACACATAAAAAAATCCTGAAGAAGTCTTAGGAAGAGGGCCCACAATATCCACCAACACACGGGTGAAAGGCGCCTCAAAAGGAGGAATGGGAACTAGAGGTGCAACCTTTTCGGTCTGATTACACTTCCCTACAACTTGACAGGTGTGACAAGACTTACAATACCAGGAAACATCCCTGAAGATACCTGGCCAGTAGAAGTGTTTCAAAATGCGTGCCACAGTCTTCCTCACTCCAAGGTGTCCTGCCAAACTGGAATCATGAGCCACTCTAATGATATCCTGCCTACAAACACGAGGGATGACAACTTGATGTACAACCTCCCATTCACAGTCGGCTGATGCTGTTGGGGGTCTCCACTTCCTCATAAGTACTCCTGACTTTACATAATAACAAGTAGAAGCACCAGCTGACTCTTCCTCACTGCAAGCAGAGTTAGCTAGACCTTTCAACTCAGGGTCAGCAACCTGCAACTCAACCAACTCTTGACGAGACAAGTTATCAACACTACGGGGTACTGCCTCATCTGGTGAGTGGTCCAAATTAGCAAGAAAAGTGTCAGCTAGGATAACATCATCATCATCATTATCCTCTAAATCACCAGTAACTTTAGACTTAGCCCTAGTGACAGCACATGCAGGGAACACATCAGGGACATCACAATCCTGGGACACAGCCACTGGCTCACTAGACAACTGAGGAGCTGGACACACTTGACTTCCACCAATATCATTTCCAAGTAAGAAAGTTACGCCTGACATTGGGAGTGTCTCAACCAACCCAACCATAACAGAACCATTAACAAAACCAGACTCTAAATTCACTCTGCACAGAGGAACAGAGAAGTAATTATTCCCTACACCTTGTAAGATTACAGTTTCATCAGAGGAATTAACATTAGAGCCTAGAACACTGGTCAGCATAAGGGATTGGCAAGCACCTGTATCACGATATATTTGAACTGATTTCCTGTCATTACTGTCCAGAGGACTGACAAAACCATCAGACAGGAAATTAGCACATGAATTCTTGAGAGTGTCACCCACGTTACTGCTCAAAAGAGGAGCTCCATCATGAGAATTTAAGTTACCCCTCAAAGCAGGTTCAGTTAACTCAGTTAAAGAATTCTGGGAACTCTCAAGAGTGGACACTAGACCAATTGACTGAATATTTAAAGACTCCTTTTTGTTCACATCACGCTGTCTCCTGAAACATCTCTCCGTAGTATGACCAAGCTTACTACAATAAGTACATTTACTTTTCTGAAATCTAGAGGTGAAGCTGGTATTTACTTCCTGAGAAACATCATCCTTATTCTCTTTCCTGTTACCTGTACTCTGAGTAGAGGCAACGTACTTACTCTCAGCTTTCCCTTTTTCTTTAGAATATCTCTTGTGAGTGAGAACATATTCATCAGCTAAAACTGCAGCATCAGACAAATTATCTATTCTTTTCTCATCAAGATATAGGCTTACATCTTTATAAATACACCTTTTGAAGTCCTCCAGCAAAATCATCTGCTTAAATTTGTCAAAATCAGAATCCACATTCTTAGAATTTAACCACTGCTCCAACAAATCTTTTGATTTTTGCATACTCAACATGGGATTGCTTATCTTGCTTGTAAGTTGTCCTAAATTTTACTCTATAAGCTTCAGGAACAAGCTCATAGGCCTTAAGAATCAAGCTCTTAACTACATCATAATTATCAGACTGATCCTGAGGCAAAGATGCATAAGTTACTTGAGCTTTACCGGTGAGAACAGTTTGAAGGAGTACTGGCCAATACTCCTTAGGCCAATTAAAACCTGTAGCTACCCTCTCAAACAACTGAAAATACTTTAAATCAGATTCATTAAAAGGAGGGACAAGTTTAACATTTTTAGCCACATCAAAATCATCAGAGCAAGATGATCCAGTTCCACCTTGTTTCATGCGATACTCATGATCTGCCTGAATCCTGGCAAGTTCAATTTGTGCCTGAGCCTGTACCTGTGCCTCTTCAATACGAGCCTGAGATTCCGCCTCCTTAGCCTGAGACTCAGCCTCCTTAGCACGTGCTTGAAATTCAGCTTCCTTCACACGAGCCTCCTGCAGGGCTAGCTGTAACTTAGCTAATTCAATCTGCGTTTGCTCATTTGGAGGAGTTACATTAAACAAGCTTTTATTAATCATGCCAACAATTTGATCTTTAGAATGATGAGAGTGAACTGCAATTCCCAATTGTTGAGCAACAATCTTAAGTTCATTCTTTGTTCTGTTTTCTATATCACACACTGTTTGCACATTTGACAAAAAGTCCTTGGCTTCATCAAGTGTAGAAATAGTAGCCATCATGAATATATCACAGTCACAAAATATCAAACAATATCCTTATGATAATATCCTGAATATCCTGATATGAGGTCGCCAAATTTATGTTACGGAACAGAGAAAGATAACGTACACTTTAAGTGAGAATGCTAAAAATCACTACTGTCCCGTAAAGTTCCAGGTTCAAAACAAAAGAGTTAGGTAAAATTACAAGTTAAAGTTTAATGCTTAAATTAACAACAAAACATTCAGGACTCATAAAGATAATGTAATGGCAAAGAAACAGGTTAAATATATGGTTAACTGCAATAGCCTCTATTAACACGAAATTAGCAAGAATAAAAATTATCTAAGTCAGCCCTGATAAAATGAGATACCAGATAATACTCAGTGAATGCCAGATAAATAATTACAGATACAAACTATTATCAAAAATGACTGACAAAGAACCCCACATAAATTACAAACTTCACTAGGCCTACAAATTAAACTTATGCTATACAGTACAAGAAAAAATGCAACAACAGTTATACTCAAATTACACACAGCTGCTAGATGGTTGGAGACTTCTTGAGCACTCACAATAATAATATCTGTACAGGGGAGGACAGAGATGTGAACAAAATGAGGAGCAGATCTAAGTGGCAATGATGCAGAGACTGAGCTCATTATATAGGGGCCAGGAGAGCTTGATACAACTTGTAATGAGGACGCGCAAATGAAGCCATGGGGACAAAGAGATGACAATCCCGCAAAGTATAACAGAGATGTCGACTTACTCTACTATAACGGTAGAAGGGGGGAACTGAGGCAGAAAACGCTCGTGATCAAACATGCAGCATACTGTGCGTTAAAATTACACAAAGGATGATGAAATCATAGGCTATGTAACAATATATATATATATATATATATATATATATATATATATATATATATATATATATATATATATATATATATATATATATATATATATATATTTGTGTGTGTGTGTGTGTTTGTGTGTGTGTGTGTGTGTGTGTGTGTGTGTGTGTGTGCAATAAATAGTTGACTAGTTGATTAATTAATTAATATATAATATTGTAATTCGTTCTAGGGAATGTTTGTGGTGCTCGGGGGAGGCTATTTAGTTGCTGGCGTTTTCTTCTTGGTAGAGCATCTTATGCATTACTTAAGAAAATCTTCGGAAGTTTGACAACCGTCGTCGGGACAATCATCAAGAGAATCAAGGGCACAAGAAAATTTAAAGACTAAGCTACGTAGACGATCATCTGGAAAATGTAGAATGGTTTCAAGTAGAAACAAGCTTGTCGATGAAATAATTGTGTAATGAATATTTTGGTTGTTGACTAAGTAAATACTAAGGATTAAGCAAGTGAACTTTAATTCATCTCATTATGTACATAATATCTGTACGAAGGTTGCCTCACAGTCTTACTAATCTTTATCTTCCATGATTAAAACATTAATTGTCTTCATTACTGACTTATCTCACAGCAGCAGATTAATATAACACAGCAATATGCATCTGTAAAAGCGATCCTCTTCATCACTATCATCATCATCATCATCAACATCACCACCCAATACAACAAATTTGGATAATACATTAAGTAAGATCCAAGAAGAGAAAAATAGCAACGCTTAGAAAAATGAACGCTCACTAAAGTTTCGAGTGATTTATTTCATTATTATCATGACAAAGTCAGAGGAGGGTACTGTTATCACTAGTGTCTGTCCGTAGAGTTGGGCTGCTGGGCAGCTGCCCACGTGCAGAGATTTCGTTTCCCAGGCATATCTCAGAAAGTATTAAAAATAGAGTCGTGAAATTTCACATACTTATGTGATGATAGTGAATTGGTTCCCTTTGGTTGGTAGAATGCTGTGTCTTAAGTAGTTTTTTTTTTATAATGATAAAGCCAAAAGGCATAGAGATTTAATTTCCGGAGCAAAACTCAGATAGTATTAACTATAGACTCACGATATTTTCACATAGTTGGTGGTAGGTGGGGGCTCTTACCATCCACTCATTCGATGTAATTTTGCTTTGAGTGTCTGCCCTTTCCTCTCTTCCTTCCTTCCTCTTCTGTCTTTCTTTCCTTCACTGTTTCTCTTCTTTCTGCCTATGGGTGACTCTACACTGAGTACAAGCCAAATGGTTTCCTGTACAGCAGGCCATTTACCATGCTGGATGGTAACCATATAACCAATCATGGCGCCTGGTTGTTTAGTGGGTAATAAGGTGCTCCAATTGGATTGAGCCAGAGTAGGTTTATATCCAAGGAGTGAGTGGGGTTAATTGCTCACGTAATGCCACCCATGGATGAGTGAGGCTGGTCACTCTCACCTTAAATGTCAGGACCAACTTGCCTAGCCCTGGGCTCCTACACTCCTCAGGGGGCAACATAGGATTGGATGATGGATGATGTGTCTTATAGTAACCTTGTGCCTTTTGACAGATAGAATGCTGTGTCTTAATTTTTTATTTTATTTTTTTATTTTTTTATGAAAAAAAAATATATATATCAAAGACTTCAATGCACCCTGCACAAGTAATCTCAGGGAACCAGGTAATGTTTACGATCGATTAACCACTGAAATTTATTAATTTTAATGTCTGTGATATACAGGGGGGGTGGAGGGTTGAAAGCCAATTTGAGCTTGGTCAGATGGAGGGTTGCAACAGTGCAGCATTGCCAATGGTGTTCATTTAAATTTCAAAACCTTTCTTGCACCTTACTAGAAAGTCATATCAATAGGTCGCAGCATAGTACCTTCCCTCTTGCTGCATCTTCCGGGTACTAAGTTTACTGTTCATGGAACAGGTTAAAAAACGGGGGCAGCCCTTGCAAGTGCACTGGCATGTGTACAACTTCTCCCATCACAGTTCTCTACTTCCTCGCTTCCTTATCATGCAAATGACGTCTTCTTACATGTCTGCTTACCAAATCAATGTATCACTTCTTTAGCCTTTAAGCCATTCTCCCACCTTCAAAATCACTGACCTGAACAGCTTTTAGCACGCTAATCAAATCCACTCATTATATGTTACTCGGCTATGTTAGCACAGTTATTTTATTATTTAGTCAATACCTACAGTATTCCACATGATTCACACATCAGTTTATAAAATCCTCACTTCTGTGTAACCAACAAACCTTCTTCATTAGTTTTTTTTTTTTTCCCTAGTAGTCTCACTTTGGACACTTCATATATTTGCCATACTGTACCATCCATGAGGAGAAACCGACACGAACAGCTCTCATCTAGTTATACTGCAACTTCATTACCAAATATCTTTATCTTTTTCAAGCCTCCACTGCACACAAGGCTTTCTTCCTTTCGCCGCACCATTTTTCGCTTCCGTTTTGTATCTTTCCACCATAATAATTTTCTGCGAACTAAAACTTTCTTCGTTTACTCTGAATTGTGATTAATATATTATCCTAACAGCCACAACTTTATTCAGTATATTAACGCTGTTAATATTTACTT
Source organism: Coenobita brevimanus (assembly GCF_032717465.1). Classification (NCBI taxonomy): domain Eukaryota; kingdom Metazoa; phylum Arthropoda; class Malacostraca; order Decapoda; family Coenobitidae; genus Coenobita; species Coenobita brevimanus. The sequence goes on along the minus strand of NC_136993.1, from coordinate 55,910,203 downwards.
TGAGTTAATTTACTCTATACTGTTATGTATAAATCTTTACTAAATAGCAGAGCCCCATTTGCATAAATCAGACCTGATGCAATCACATGAATAAAGTAAGTGATTAACCCATAAACCGCGGGGTTGTTTTTGCTTGACGCGTGTCTCGCAGGCATATTTGCGCTCTGACAGACTCTCTAAAAATATCTGGCAAAAATCAGTTATTAGTCCTAGAATATTAAAATTACATATACATATGGCACAAACCTTCAGCTTTCTCCTGGGATGTTTGTTGAGCCTTCGTCGAGTACCGCAGGACTTGTAGAGGCCTCTGAAGTTGGGTAACGAAGTCTCCACTTTACACTTCCCGACAACCCATAATATGATTACCACAGCCTGATATTATCCCTAGAAACACTGTTCTATGATTCTCAAATAGTTTGAAATCCATACTCCCCCCCAAAAAAAACACTGTGAAAGCAATGAAAATTACGAGCGTGTATGACCTTCCCACTTGCACTTGTTCGCTGCTGGTGCTCTGTCATTTATTATTCATAAAAACACTCACACTTTATATTTCTGTTACTATATAACACTTAAATATATCTACAGTCTTTATCCATAAGTTTCCTTCAGTAATAGTAGTTTATTGTCACTTTAGGCATTCAATTTCTCTTTCAGTAAAATACGTAGCATTCACTTTTTCATCCTGTATACTAGCGTTGAGAGTGAATCTTTCACTTTCACTTCCACTTTCATAACTCATAGTATTCATACATGCTAGAGTGAAACTTTCACTTTCATTACTCCTAGTATAAATACTCGTTTTCTTATATTACTACTCATTTACATTTCTATTTACATTCTCTATTTTATTTACATTATTTACATTTCTGTTTTACTTACACTGTTATGCACTGTCACTTGCAGTAACTTATAAAACTATTTTCCACTGTTCACTTATATTTACATTCATTGCTTTCACTTGCTGTTTACACATTATTTACATTTCCACTTGCACTGTTTTACTGACCAGAAAGATCGTAGTCACTGTCTATCATTTTCATTGACAAATTAGCCAGTTCACGTTCCACAGCAGCCACTTAGCCCTTTACCCCTTTCCACACGAGGTTTAGTAGGGGGTAGATGTGACAGAGCCCTTTGCATGGGGCTAAAAAGTGGCAGAATAGGACAGGCGTGAATCCAACGTGGTTTCACCTTGAAAGACAACAGTAAACTGAATCCAATGTGGTGGCCTAGGGGGAGTGCAATGCTGCCAATGTCAGCATGGTGACAGCTGATAATATATATGCTATGAAATGATTGGCAGGAAATCTAGACAATTCATAATAAATTACATAGTTCCAGGTGAATGTGAATATCACTTAGGCTTGTCCCTTCCTTTCTTATATATATTTTTATTACGAGAATAGATTATACAGCATATTTCAAGGGGAAATAAACAGCAAAAATTAGCAAACGAGTGCACATGAGGTGTTGTCAGGTGATGATTAGCCAATTCCAGGTGTATGGCACTATCACTTACCTTATTTCTTTTTTGTATATATTATTTGGTATAAGAATAGGGCATAGGGCTTATTTCAATGGATGAAATCAGTGGAAAATTCCAGGGAAGATTTACTTAGCATAGCACGGTCGGGCAGGTGAGAGGAGAGAGTAATGTAGGGGAGGTAGGGAGGGGAGTCAAGAACGGGGAGAAATGGCTAAATTGTCAACAATGAATGGGAGTACAGATGAGATTAGGAGTGCTGACTAGTGTTGGACATTGGCAGTACTGATAGATGATACAAGCCACCACTTGAAAGCCCGTGCGAATTCAAAATAAGACAGAATCACAAAAGTGACACCCCGCGGTATGATCCTTTGCTCCCAAGTGTCACGGAAGTGACGCCCTGCGGTTAAGGGGTTAAAGAGATCCTCTACATATTTCTAAACAATTGCATCTCTGTTTCACTATCTGGGTTTACAACAAGATGAGATTGAAAGGAATTTAAATCATTGCTTCGTGTGTGCTGTTACCAGTTTTGGTAATCTAGTTGCATGCGTATCCATACCCACATCGTAATGCCTGTGAGGATGCCCATGACAGACAACTCTCCTCAACGTCACCCAGTCTTCTGCAATCAGGTTACCCTTCCTTTTCTTCACTAACCCCTCATTCATTCTCCTCTCCATCCAATCCCACCACCTCATCTTCAATCTCCCACTCTTCTTCTCTTCCACCGCACTGTTAAACACTCTGCTAATCATTCTCTCATTCTCATTTTCTTTACATGGCTTGGTCATGTGGAGAAAGATTTATAACTGCATTTTATGTTAACTGTGTTCATAAATTTGCGAACTGCACATAAATTCGCAAAGGAAAGTGCATCTTCTTTAGATGTAATAAGCAAGGAATGCAAGCAGTCCTGAATATGACTGCTGAAAAATAAGATGTCAAATATCACCCGAAGTTAGAAAAGAGTGAGACATACAGATTTCGTCCTTTTCTTTTCCGAATAACTAGTCTCAGCCAATGAAAAATGTAGATAACAGCCGAGAGAAATGCTTTTATTCTTCTCCGTAAAGAGCAATGAAACATAAGCATGAAACATACAGAATGTTTATAGAGGAAGGATTGCTTAGAACACAGGCAGTAAACTTCAGGAATGTACTGAGGGGCTTCGAATGAAGAGAAAAATTATGGAAAATTGATGAAGAAAATGTGAACCAGCAGCAAAGTAATGAAAACTCTTGAAAGGAGAGAGTCGGAATAAATATGAAAGACAATTGAAGTAACACGTTTAACTAGTCTGTAACTACAAAAAGCCATATTCTCGTTAACATAGGAAGCTTTATAAAAGCTCTTCATTTCAGTCATCATCATAATCATCATCATCATCATCATCATCATCTTTGCCCTATTTATATAACCAATATATATTGGAGGAATCAACAAACAGAAAGAGGAAGGGACAAAAATATTAAATTGGGCCATAAATATTTTCAGCAATCATTTGGATCTTCAAAATTCACGGTTCCAACTCTCATTCTTAACACTGAACACACACACACACACACACACACACACACACACACACACACACACACACACACACACACACACACACACACAAAACTCCCAATACTCAATTCCAGCTGTTGGGAAAGCAGGACAATGTCGCATTTATTCTGAATGCAGTTTTACCTCGTAATACCCGTGACATTTCCACAACTGCCTGGTTAAGTCTTAAAGAGATGCAGTGCTGGCCATGTGAATCTCTATACATACTTTACCACCTCTCAGTCGTCAATTGCTTTGCATACTAACCGTCCATGCTCACGCTAAATCATTCACTGGCGCCGCCTCCAACCCTCAGACTCCTCATGTATACCTTCTTCGCTATATTACATACAACCACCCGCTCTGCTATTCTGCTCTTTGAGGGATAGATTTTCTTTCTCTGCATCTTTTAAAACTGTTGTGTTTCTTATCATGTCTAGCTTATACAGCCCACATTTGTGTGTGTGTGTGTGTGTGTGTGTTTTGACATCCGCCCATTTCCTATGAACCTGTCATTCCTCCCACATGCCACCAATCTTAACATGTCAGCATTTCGGCCACACAACTTCACGGGTCATCACCTCGGTACTAATACCCATCGTCCACATTAAATGCTTGATAGGACTCTCCTGATTTATGACTAGGACATTGGTATCAGGGCGGGTGTTTCATACCACGATAAGTCTTGTGGAAGATCAGTAAAATGTGTTTTTGCGAAACTCACTGCATCATTCTACCCTCTTCTCAAGCCTATTCATACAACAAACTACCACTCTAACGATTCGACCACCAACTCTGTCTCCTAAGTAGTTCGCTTTTTCTGCTCTTACTTTTGGTTGCTGATACGCAAGCCATTCCAAAGTCAAATCCTGAAATCATTGTAGGCCCTGACACAACTTTATCGGAGAAATTGATAATGGAATGGCGGGTCGAGAAGGAAAAGAAAGGAAATGTGAGTGGAAGAGGGATGAGGCCAGCTCTATCTGCAAGCGGTTTAATTTAATTTTGAAGTATCCCATGGCACTGAAGGGCTTAGAATTTCTACCAAAATCAACATCAACTTGTCCGGTGCTGACAAGAATTAAACATACACAAAAAACTTCTTATTTTGTTCTTGACTCACCACCTTCAGACACCGGATAATATTATCCCTAACTGATCTCGAATTTGACACTTTTTCCTTCTTTTCAATGAAGTTTTTGCTAGTTAAGTCCGTGAGGGGCAGGTTTAGAGTCCGTTAGTTTTCTTTTGGTTAGGCCGGGGTTACTGGTAAAGTCGATTTAGAAAAAAGCATAAGAACTTTCTCCATCTTTTCATTCTGAAGCAATGAATGAAGAGTGTAGAAATTATCTTCATTAAAAGATTTCATGCATGTGCATACCTTTTGCTTTTATCAATGTGTTATAACGAAGGAATTTTAAACACAAAAGGATATACACTTTCATAAACATATGCCTTAGGGATAAAAACGCGAACAGCAAGAACACTCATTGTACGGCTATTTTTCACCTGGTTGAAGAAGCTCTTTCTGATGTAAGGTAGGGTAATCAGAGCAACTACCTTATGAAGAAAAAAAAACTTAGTGCGTTTGGTACTGAAGCGGGTAACTGTACTGTAATATATAGCACTAAACAAGGATACTAACTGGGAAGTGTGTTTAGGAAAATCATTCACGAATGAAAGAACACTTGCCACAGAAAGTGCGAATAAACATTTCGTGCGAGACAATCTGACATCACAATGGATGGCCACTGCAAAATGCCCAAATATTCCACCCACGCTGGTAAACGTGTTTCATGCTTATGCATTACACCGTATGTTTGTGACACTTCCTTGTGAGAACTGTTACCATGTAAATATTCAGATGATAAAATATCGATCTTTGTGGCACAACACGATCAATGCTGATCACTGTGAATGTCATCTGAGCGAGTTTTTGGAACCGAGAGTACATGATAGAAGTGTTACTGGTGCTGTCAGAACCATGACGGTTCCTGTGAATGCTATCAAAATTATTCATATATATATATATATATATATATATATATATATATATATATATATATATATATATATATATATATATATATATACACACACACACACACGTGTGTGTGTGTGTGTGTGTGTGTGTGTGTGTGTTAATTTTCTCTCTAATCCATGGACTGGTTTGAATTCAAGCAAAGGAACACAAATCAGCATATTCAACATACATATAATCTGAACTCATAACAGTGGTAAAATAAAAACAATATAGCAACTGAACTGATTATGCCAATCAACATGACTCGAATAATGTATTCGTACCCCTCCAATATACAGTAGTCCTGACTCATGGACATGGACGTAAATATAACAAGCAAAAAATAAATTTCTCTTTATGAGTATAATGACGATAAATCGATAAATATATATATTTTTAAACACAAAAGATTATTATAACACAGAAGTTTTACCATAAGTGTGTATAAGAAATATGATTATAGGAAGCCTTATCTGTGTTCAGGCGATTAGTAAATTTAGGTACGATGTCATCTACACTGACATCAAATATATGTGGAATGAAGTCATAAAAAGGAAACATATAATGATATCAGAGAGAGAAATGAGTCTTCGCTAATACACCGGTGATTACTAGTGAAGCGATTTCTTCCAAAGGATATTATCGCAGGTTGTCAGTGATGCGAATGTGCGCCTGCTCAGCATGGCCACAGGCTTCATAAATAGGGAGATCACTGCTGCACACACCAGTTCACATACCGTGTCGTAAGGTGCAAGCTGCACCTGCTGTATTCTAGTATCATCTCATTATACGGTGAGTTTCTGCCAGATATACCACAGCAATTTATATTATTCAGAATCGGCGTGAAGACCATATTCTATAATTATTAACTTAGGGATTTTCTTGTAACTTAAACAAAACGGTCTGACGCCAGCATAGGAAATGACAAATGTATGACGGGTTTGAATGGAATATATACTGAATACTGAAGATGATAAGTCCGCAATGCATATACTTCCATGGATTTCTAAAGAGACCCTTAACGAGAGATATATCGTAATAAAAACAGCAAGAAGCTTACATCATTTTATAAACGCCAGTTTATTGTGAACACCATTATTTTTTCCATGGCTTTTCCTTGTAATGACTAAGGCTACTTATCCGTTTAAGTGTGATGTGGCATTTTTGCCGCACCTAGATGGGAGGCCAAATACAGTATGTGTCCCTCACTGTGTAATGCACTCGGTCACTCGCTATGACGTTTTAAAGGATGGGGTACAGGAGTTATGGGGCAGGGGATGCCGAGGAATAGGGGTATACCTAGGTATATGCTTACACACACACACACACACACACACACACACACACACACACACACACACACACACACACACACACACAAATATACAAACTGGATGAGTGTTAGTCGAAGTGTACCAGTTTCCTGTTAGAATATCCATGAATGTGATGCAGAAGGGCTGAGCAGAGTACTGAGCTACTGCCTGTAGTCGGACGAGCTGCAACCTAGTCAGGTGTCACTCAAGTCCTTAACCAGATGAAATATTTCGTATATGCATATCAGAGGTGTCCCTTGTCCTGTCAACCCGTCATTTCGATGACGCATTTTCACGCTATTTTTTACCCTCCTCCTGGTAAAATCAAAGGAAGGTATTGTCATCACAGGTGTGTGTCCGTCGTAGAGGTGGGCGGCTGGCCACGCATAGAATTTTTTTTTTTTTCTCGAGCAGATCTCAGAAAGTATTTGCTGTAGTCATGAAATTTCACATAAATATGTATCTTATAGAGAATTGATGCCTTCTGATACATAGAATCCTGTGCCATCAGTATTTTTTTTCTTTTTTAGTGATGAAAAGTAAGAAGGCGAAGAGATTTTGTTTCCAGAGCTAAACTCAGAAAGTATTACCTATAGAGTCATGAATTTTTCATATAATTATGCGTCTTATAGTGAACTAGTGCCTTTTGATAGGTAGAATATTGTGTCATAAGTAGTTTTTTTTCTTTCTTTTTTTATTCATCCATCCATCCATCATTCATCGTCCCATGAGGAGCGTTGGAGCCCGGGGCTAGGCAAGTTGGTACTGACATTTAAGATGAGTGACCAGCCTCACTCATCTCTGAGTGACATTACATGAGCAATAAACCCCAACCAACCCTTGGATATAAACCTTCACCAGCTCCATCCGACTGGAGCGCCTTAATTCCTCACTAAACCACTAGGTGCCAAAATTTGGTTACATGGTTACCACCTAGCATAGTAAATGGTTTCCAGTTGTTCAGGAAACCATTTGGCTTGTCACTCAGTGTGGAGTCACACATAGTTAGAAGGAAAAGGAAAGAATGAAGGAACGAAAGGAAGAAGAGGGAGTGTAAAGTCAACCGTAAGCAGAAGGAAGAGGAAAGAATAAAGGAAAAACAGACAGAAGAGGAAGGAAGGAAGAGAGGAAAGGGCAGTCACTCAAAGCAGCACTAGATCGAGTGAGTGGATGGTGAGCACCCCCACCTACTGAAAAAGTATATATATATATATATATATATATATATATATATATATATATATATATATATATATATATATATATATATATATATATATATATATATATATATATATATATATATATATATATATATATATATATATAAATATATATATATATATATATATATATATATATATATATATATATATATATATATATATATATATATATATATATATACCTTGTTAACTATATTACATACTACCACTCGCTCTGCTATTCTGCTCTTTGATGGATAGATTTTCTTTGTCTGCATCTTTTAAAACTGTTGTATTTCTTATCATGTCTTGCTTATACAGCACACATGTGTGTGTGTGTGTGTGTGTGTGTGTGTGTGTGTGTGTGTGTAATTCACCGGGTTGGTCACGATCACTTGATTGTTGTGATCGTCAGCTTTTACCCTCTCGGAAGGGTGCTGAGAGCTCATATAGTCCGATCTAAGGGCAAGGCTGTGACCTTCACACACGCACACACTCGTTCCCTTGCTCAAGGGGGATAGTGACCACCCACTTCGTCAGTGAAACTTTTCACAACCTTAGCGAGGCGCGAACTCCCTTCTACCAGATGGCAAGCGAGAACGTTACCACTGCGCCAGCGAGCGGTGTTGGTTGTGTGTGTGTGTGTGTGTGTGTGTGTGTGTGTGTGTGTGTGTGTGTGTGTGTGTGTGTGTTTTGACATCCGCCCATTCCCTATGAAACTGTCATTTCTCCCACATGCCACCCATCTTAACATGTCAGCATTTCGGTCAGAAAACTTCACGTGTCATCACCTCGGTACTAATACCCATCGTCCACATTAAATGCTTGATAGGACTCTCCTGATTTATGACTAGGACATTGGTATCAGGGCGGGTGTTTCATACCACGATAAGTCTTATGGAAGATCAGTAAAATGTGTTTTTGCGAAACTCACTGCATCATTCTACCCTCTTCTCAAGCCTATTCATACAACAAACTACCACTCAAACGATTCGACCACCAACTCTGTCTCCTAAGTAGTTCGCTTTTTCTGCTCTTAGTTTTGGTTGCTGATACGCAAGCCATTCCAAAGTCAAATCCTGAAATCATTGTAGGCCCTGACACAGCTTTATCGGAGAAATTGATAATGGAATGGCGGGTCGAGAAGGAAAAGAAAGGAAATGTGAGTGGAAGAGGGATGAGGCCCGCTCTATCTGCAAGCGGTTTAATTTAATTTTGAAGTATCCCATGGCACTGGAGGGCTTAGAATTTCTACCAAAATCAACATCAACTTGTCCGGTGCTGACAAGAATTAAACATACACAAAAAACTTCTTATTTTGTTCTTGACTCACCACCTTCAGACACCGGATAATATTATCCCTAACTGATCTCGATTTTGACACTTTTTCCTTCTTTTCAATGAAGTTTTTGCTAGTTAAGTCCGTGAGGGGCAGGTTTAGAGTCCGTTAGTTTTCTTTTGGTTAGGCCGGGGTTACTGGTAAAGTCGATTTAGAAAAAAGCATAAGAACTTTCTCCATCTTTTCATTCTGAAGCAATGAATGAAGAGTGTAGAAATTATCTTCATTAAAAGATTTCATGCATGTGCATACCTTTTGCTTTTATCAATGTGTTATAACGAAGGAATTTTAAACACAAAAGGATATACACTTTCATAAACATATGCCTTAGGGATAAAAACGCGAACAGCAAGAACACTCATTGTACGGCTATTTTTCACCTGGTTGAAGAAGCTCTTTCTGATGTAAGGTAGGGTAATCAGAGCAACTACCTTATGAAGAAAAAAAAAAAAAAAAACTTAGTGCGTTTGGTACTGAAGCGGGTAACTGTACTGTAATATATAGCACTAAACAAGGATACTAACTGGGAAGTGTGTTTAGGAAAATCATTCACGAATGAAAGAACACTTGCCACAGAAAGTGCGAATAAACATTTCGTGCGAGACAATCTGACATCACAATGGATGGCCACTGCAAAATGCCCAAATATTCCACCCACGCTGGTAAACGTGTTTCATGCTTATGCATTACACCGTATGTTTGTGACACTTCCTTGTGAGAACTGTTACCATGTAAATATTCAGATGATAAAATATCGATCTTTGTGGCACAACACGATCAATGCTGATCACTGTGAATGTCATCTGAGCTAGTTTTTGGAACCGAGAGTACATGATAGAAGTGTTACTGGTGCTGTCAGAACCCTGACGGTTCCTGTGAATGCTATCAAAATTATTCATATATATATATATATATATATATATATATATATATATATATATATATATATATATATATATATATATATATATATATATATATACACACACACACACGTGTGTGTGTGTGTGTGTGTGTGTGTTAATTTTCTCTCTAATCCATGGACTGGTTTGAATTCAAGCAAAGGAACACAAATCAGCATATTCAACATACATATAATCTGAACTCATAACAGTGGTAAAATAAAAACAATATAGCAACTGAACTGATTATGCCAATCAACATGACTCGAATAATGTATTCGTACCCCTCCAATACACAGTAGTCCTGACTCATGGACATGGACGTAAATATAACAAGCAAAAAATAAATTTCTCTTTATGAGTATAATGACGATAAATCGATAAATATATATATTTTTAAACACAAAAGATTATTATAACACAGAAATTTTACCATAAGTGTGTATAAGAAATATGATTATAGGAAGCCTTATCTGTGTTCAGGCGATTAGTAAATTTAGGTACGATGTCATCTACACTGACATCAAATATGTGTGGAATGAAGTCATAAAAAGGAAACATATAATGATATCAGAGAAAGAAATGAGTCTTCGCTAATACACCGGTGATTACTAGTGAAGCGATTTCTTCCAAAGGATATTATCGCAGTTTGTCAGTGATGCGAATGTGCGCCTGCTCAGCATGGCCACAGGCTTCATAAATAGGGAGATCACTGCTGCACACACCAGTTCACATACCGTGTCGTAAGGTGCAAGCTGCACCTGCTGTATTCTAGTATCATCTCATTATACGGTGAGTTTCTGCCAGATATACCACAGCAATTTATATTATTCAGAATCGGCGTGAAGACCATATTCTATAATTATTAACTTAGGGATTTTCTTGTAACTTAAACAAAACGGTCTGACGCCAGCATAGGAAATAACAAATGTATGACGGGTTTGAATGGAATATATACTGAATACTGAAGATGATAAGTCCGCAATGCATATACTTCCATGGATTTCTAAAGAGACCCTTAACGAGAGATATATCGTAATAAAAACAGCAAGAAGCTTACATCATTTTATAAACGTCAGTTTATTGTGAACACCATTATTTTTTCCATGGCTTTTCCTTGTAATGACTAAGGCTACTTATCCGTTTAAGTGTGATGTGGCATTTTTGCCGCACCTAGATGGGAGGCCAAATACAGTATGTGTCCCTCACTGTGTAATGCACTCGGTCACTCGCTATGACGTTTTAAAGGATGGGGTACAGGAGTTATGGGGCAGGGGATGCCGAGGAATAGGGGTATACCTAGGTATATGCTTACACACACACACACACACACACACACAAATATACAGACTGGATGAGTGTTAGTCGAAGTGTACCAGTTTCCTGTTAGAATATCCATGAATGTGATGCAGAAGGGCTGAGCAGAGTACTGAGCTACTGCCTGTAGTCGGACGAGCTGCAACCTAGTCAGGTGTCACTCAAGTCCTTAACCAGATGAAATATTTCGTATATGCATATCAGAGGTGTCCCTTGTCCTGTCAACCCGTCATTTCGATGACGCATTTTCACGCTATTTTTTACCCTCCTCCTGGTAAAATCAAAGGAAGGTATTGTCATCACAGGTGTGTGTCCGTCGTAGAGGTGGGCGGCTGGCCACGCATAGAATTTTTTTTTTTTTCTCGAGCAGATCTCAGAAAGTATTTACTGTAGTCATGAAATTTCACATAAATATGTATCTTATAGAGAATTGATGCCTTCTGATACATAGAATCCTGTGCCATCAGTATTTTTTTTCTTTTTTAGTGATGAAAAAGTAAGAAGGCGAAGAGATTTTGTTTCCAGAGCTAAACTCAGAAAGTATTACCTATAGAGTCATGAATTTTTCATATAATTATGCGTCTTATAGTGAACTAGTGCCTTTTGATAGGTAGAATATTGTGTCATAAGTAGTTTTTTTTCTTTTTTTTTTTATTCATCCATCCATCCATCATTCATCGTCCCATGAGGAGCGTTGGAGCCCGGGGCTAGGCAAGTTGGTACTGACATTTAAGATGAGTGACCAGCCTCACTCATCTCTGAGTGACATTACGTGAGCAATAAACCCCAACCAACCCTTGGATATAAACCTTCACCAGCTCAATCCGACTGGAGCGCCTTAATTCCTCACTAAACCACTAGGTGCCAAAATTTGGTTACATGGTTACCACCCAGCATAGTAAATGGTTTCCAGTTGTTCAGGAAACCATTTGGCTTGTCACTCAGTGTGGAGTCACACATAGTTAGAAGGAAAAGGAAAGAATGAAGGAACGAAAGGAAGAAGATGGAGTGTAAAGTCAACCGTAAGCAGAAGGAAGAGGAAAGAATAAAGGAAAAACAGACAGAAGAGGAAGGAAGGAAGAGAGGAAAGGGCAGTCACTCAAAGCAGCACTAGATCGAGTGAGTGGATGGTGAGCACCCTCACCTACTGAAAAAGTATATATATATATATATATATATATATATATATATATATATATATATATATATATATATATATATATATATATATATATATATATATACCTTGTTAACTATATTACATACTACCACTCGCTCTGCTATTCTGCTCTTTGATGGATAGATTTTCTTTGTCTGCATCTTTTAAAACTGTTGTATTTCTTATCATGTCTTGCTTATACAGCACACATGTGTGTGTGTGTGTGTGTGTGTGTGTGTGTGTGTGTGTGTGTGTGTAATTCACCGGGTTGGTCACGATCACTTGATTGTTGTGATCGTCAGCTTTTACCCTCTCGGAAGAGTGCTGAGAGCTCATATAGTCCGATCTAAGGGCAAGGCTGTGACCTTCACACACGCACACACTCGTTCCCTTGCTCAAGGGGGATAGTGACCACCCACTTCGTCAGTGAAACTTTTCACAACCTTAGCGAGGCGCGAACTCCCTTCTACCAGATGGCAAGCGAGAACGTTACCACTGCGCCAGCGAGCGGTGTTGGTTGTGTGTGTGTGTGTGTGTGTGTGTGTGTGTGTGTGTGTGTGTGTGTGTGTGTTTTGACATCCGCCCATTCCCTATGAAACTGTCATTTCTCCCACATGCCACCCATCTTAACATGTCAGCATTTCGGTCAGAAAACTTCACGTGTCATCACCTCGGTACTAATACCCATCGTCCACATTAAATGCTTGATAGGACTCTCCTGATTTATGACTAGGACATTGGTATCAGGGCGGGTGTTTCATACCACGATAAGTCTTATGGAAGATCAGTAAAATGTGTTTTTGCGAAACTCACTGCATCATTCTACCCTCTTCTCAAGCCTATTCATACAACAGACTACCACTCTAACGATTCGACCACCAACTCTGTCTCCTAAGTAGTTCGCTTTTTCTGCTCTTAGTTTTGGTTGCTGATACGCAAGCCACTCCAAAGTCAAATCCTGAAATCATTGTAGGCCCTGACACAACTTTATCGGAGAAATTGATAATGGAATGGCGGGTCGAGAAGGAAAAGAAAGGAAATGTGAGTGGAAGAGGGATGAGGCCCGCTCTATCTGCAAGCGGTTTAATTTAATTTTGAAGTATCCCATGGCACTGGAGGGCTTAGAATTTCTACCAAAATCAACATCAACTTGTCCGGTGCTGACAAGAATTAAACATACACAAAAAACTTCTTATTTTGTTCTTGACTCACCACCTTCAGACACCGGATAATATTATCCCTAACTGATCTCGAATTTGACACTTTTTCCTTCTTTTCAATGAAGTTTTTGCTAGTTAAGTCCGTGAGGGGCAGGTTTAGAGTCCGTTAGTTTTCTTTTGGTTAGGCCGGGGTTACTGGTAAAGTCGATTTAGAAAAAAGCATAAGAACTTTCTCCATCTTTTCATTCTGAAGCAATGAATAAAGAGTGTAGAAATTACCTTCATTAAAAGATTTCATGCATGTGCATACCTTTTGCTTTTATCAATGTGTTATAACGAAGGAATTTTAAACACAAAAGGATATACACTTTCATAAACATATGCCTTAGGGATAAAAACGCGAACAGCAAGAACACTCATTGTACGGCTATTTTTCACCTGGTTGAAGAAGCTCTTTCTGATGTAAGGTAGGGTAATCAGAGCAACTACCTTATGAAAAAAAAAAAAAAAAAAAAAAACTTAGTGCGTTTGGTACTGAAGCGGGTAACTGTACTGTAATATATAGCACTAAACAAGGATACTAACTGGGAAGTGTGTTTAGGAAAATCATTCACGAATGAAAGAACACTTGCCACAGAAAGTGCGAATAAACATTTCGTGCGAGACAATCTGACATCACAATGGATGGCCCCTGCAAAATGCCCAAATATTCCACCCACGCTGGTAAACGTGTTTCATGCGTATGCATTACACCGTATGTTTGTGACACTTCCTTGTGAGAACTGTTACCATGTAAATATTCAGATGATAAAATATCGATCTTTGTGGCAGAACACAATCAATACTGATCACTGTGAATGTCATCTGAGCGAGTTTTTGGAACAGAGAGTACATGATAGAAGTGTTACTGGTGCTGTCAGAACCATGACGGTTCCTGTGAATACTATCAAAATTATTCATATATATATATATATATATATATATATATATATATATATATATATATATATATATATATATATATATATATATATATATATATATACACACGTGTGTGTGTGTGTGTGTGTGTGTGTGTGTGTGTGTGTGTGTATTAATTTTCTCTCTAATCCATGAACTGGTTTGAATTCAAGCAAAGGAACACAAATCAGCATATTCAACATACATATAATCTGAACTCATAACAGTGGTAAAATAAAAACAATATAGCAACTGAACTGATTATGCCAATCAACATGACTCGAATAATGTATTCGTACCCCTCCAATACACAGTAGTCCTGACTCATGGACATGGACGTAAATATAACAAGCAAAAAATAAATTTCTCTTTATGAGTATAATGACGATAAATCGATAAATATATATATTTTTAAACACAAAAGATTATGATAACACAGAAGTTTTACCATAAGTGTGTATAAGAAATATGATTATAGGAAGCCTTATCTGTGTTCAGGCGATTAGTAAATTTAGGTACGATGTCATCTACACTGACATCAAATATGTGTGGAATGAAGTCATAAAAAGGAAACATATAATGATATCAGAGAGAGAAATGAGTCTTCGCTAATACACCGGTGATTACTAGTGAAGCGATTTCTTCCAAAGGATATTATCGCAGGTTGTTAGTGATGCGAATGTGCGCCTGCTCAGCATGGCCTCAGGCTTCATAAATAGGGAGATCACTCCTGCACACACCAGTTCACATACCGTGTCGTAAGGTGCAAGCTGCACCTGCTGTATTCTAGTATCATCTCATTATACGGTGAGTTTCTGCCAGATATACCACAGCAATTTATATCATTCAGAATCGGCGTGAAGACCATATTCTATAATTATTAACTTAGGGATTTTCTTGTAACTTAAACAAAAGAGTCTGGCGCCAGCATAGGAAATGACAAATGTATGACGGGTTTGAATGGAATATATACTGAATACTGAAGATGATAAGTCCGCAATGCATATACTTCCATGGATTTCTAAATAGTCCCTTAACGAGAGAGATATCGTAATAAAAACAGCAAGAAGCTTACATCATTTTATAAACGCCAGTTTATTGTGAACACCATTATTTTTTTCCATGGCTTTCCCTTGTAATGACTAAGGCTAATTATCCCTTTAAGTGTGATGTCGCATTTTTGCCGCACCTAGATGGGAGGCCAAATACAGTATGTGTCCCTCACTGTGTAATGCACTTGGTCACTCGCTAAGCCGATTTTAAAGGATGGGGTACAGGAGTTATGGGTCAGGGGATGCCGAGGAGTAGGGGAATACCTACGTATATGCTTACACACACACACACACACACACACACACACACACACACACACACACACAGATATACAGACTGGATGAATGTTAGTTGACAGTGCACCAGTTTCGTGTTAGAATATCCAAGAATGTGATGCAGAAGGGCTTACCAGAGTACTGAGCTGCTGCCTATAGACAAACGATCTGTAAGCTAATCAGGTGTCACTTAAGTCCTTAACCAGATGAAATATATTGGATACGCGTATCAAAGGTGTCCTTTGTCCTCATAACTCGTCATTCCGATGACTCATTTTCAAGCTATTTGTTACCCTCCTCCCGGTAAAATCAAAGGAAGGTATTGTCATCACAGGTGTCCGTCCGTCGTAGAGGTAGGCGGCTGGCAACGCGTATAAATTTATTTTCTGGAGCAAGTCTCAGAAAGTATTTACTATAGTCATGAAATTTCACATAAGTATATATCTTATAGTGAACTGGTGCCTTCTGATAGATAGAATCCTGTGTGATAAGTTTGTGTGTGTGCGTGTGTGTGTGTGTGTGTGTGTGTGTGTGTGTGTGTGTGTGTGTGTGTGTGTGTGTGTGTGTGTGTGTGTGTGTGTGTGACGAAAAAGTAAGAAGGCGAAGAGATTTTGTTTCCAGAGCTAAACTCAGAAAGTATTACCTATAGAGTCATGAAATTTTCATATAATTATGCGTCTTATAGTGAACTAGTGCCTTTTGATAGGTAGAATGTTGTGTCGTAAGTAGTTTTTTTTTTTTTTTTTTATAATTCATCCATCCATCCATCATCCATCGTCCCATGAGGAGCGTTGGAGCCCGGGGCTAGGCAAGTTGGTACTGACATTTAAGATGAGTGACCAGCCTCACTCATCCCTGAGTGACATTACGTGAGTAATAAACCCCAACTATCCCTTGGATATAAACCTTCGCCAGCTCAATGCGACTGGAGCACCTCAATTACTCACTAAACCACTAGATGCCAAAATTTGGTTACATGGTTACCACCCAGCGTAGTTAATGGTTTCCTGTTGTACAGGAAACCATTTGGCTTGTCACTCAGTGTAGACTCACACATAGGTAGAAGGAAGAGGAAAGAATGAAGGAACGAAAGGCAGAAGATGGAGTGTAAAGTCACCCGTAGGCAGAAGGAAGAGGAAAGAATGAAGGAAAGACAGACAGAAGAGGAAGGAAGGAAGAGAGGAAAGGGCAGTCACTCAAAGCAGCACTAGATCGAGTGAGTGGATGGTGAGCACCCCCACCTACTGAAAAAGTATATATATATATATATATATATATATATATATATATATATATATACCTTGTTAACTATATTACATACTACCACTCGCTCTGCTATTCTGCTCTTTGATGGATGGATTTTCTTTGTCTGCATCTTTTAAAACTGTTGTATTTCTTATCATGTCTTGCTTATACAGCACACGTGTGTGTGTGTGTGTGTGTGTGTGTGTAATTCACCGGGTTGGTCACCATCACTTGATTGTCGTGATCGTCAGCTTTTACCCTCTTGGAAGGGTGCTGAGAGATCATATAGTCCGAGCTAAGGGCAAGGCTGTGACCCTCTCACACGCACACACTCGTTCCCTTGCTCGAGGGGGACAGTGACCACCCACTTCGTCAGTGAAACTTTTCACAACCAGAGCGAGGCGCGAACTCCCTTCTACCAGATGGCAAGCGAGAACGTTACCACTGCGCCAGCGAGCGGTGTGTGTGTGTGTGTGTGTGTGTGTGTGTGTGTGTGTGTGTGTGTGTGTGTGTGTGTGTGTGTGTGTGTTTTGACATCTGCCCATTCCCTATGAAACTGTCATTTCTCCCACATGCCACCCATCTTAACATGTCAGCATTTCGGTCACAAAACTTCACGTGTCTTCACCTCGGTACTAATACCCATCGTCCACATTAAATGCTTGATAGGACTCTCCTGATTTATGACTAGGACATTGGTATCAGGGCGGGTGTTTCATACCACGATAAGTCTTATGGAAGATCATAAAATGTGTTTTTGCGAAACTCACTGCATCATTCTACCCTCTTCTCAAGCCTATTCATACAACAGACTACCACTCTAACGATTCGACCACCAACTCTGTCTCCTAAGTAGTTCGCTTTTTCTGCTCTTAGTTTTGGTTGCTGATACGCAAGCCATTCCAAAGTCAAATCCTTAAATCATTGTAGGCCCTGACACAACTTTATCAGATAAATTGGTAATGGAATGGCGGGTCGAGAAGGAAAAGAAAGGAAATGTGAGTGGAAGAGGGATGAGGCCCGCTCTATCTGCAAGCGGTTTAATTTAATTTTGAAGTATCCCATGGCACTGGAGGGCTTAGAATTTCTACCAAAATCAACATCAACTTGTCCGGTGCTGACAAGAATTAAACATACACAAAAAACTTCTTATTTTGTTCTTGACTCACCACCTTCAGACACCGGATAATATTATCCCTAACTGATCTCGATTTTGACACTTTTTCCTTCTTTTCAATGAAGTTTTTGCTAGTTAAGTCCGTGAGGGGCAGGTTTAGAGTCCGTTAGTTTTCTTTTGGTTAGGCCGGGGTTACTGGTAAAGTCGGTTTAGAAAAAAGCATAAGAACTTTCTCCATCTTTTCATTCTGAAGCAATGAATAAAGAGTGTAGAAATTACCTTCATTAAAAGATTTCATGCATGTGCATACCTTTTGCTTTTATCAATGTGTTATAACGAAGGAATTTTAAACACAAAAGGATATACACTTTCATAAACATATGCCTTAGGGATAAAAACGCGAACAGCAAGAACACTCATTGTACGTCTATTTTTCACCTGGTTGAAGAAGCTCTTTCTGATGTAAGGTAGGGTAATCAGAGCAACTACCTTATGAAAAAAAAAAAAAAAAAAACTTAGTGCGTTTGGTACTGAAGCGGGTAACTGTACTGTAATATATAGCACTAAACAAGGATACTAACTGGGAAGTGTGTTTAGGAAAATAATTCACGAATGAAAGAACACTTGCCACAGAAAGTGCGAATAAACATTTCGTGCGAGACAATCTGACATCACAATGGATGGCTCCTGCAAAATGCCCAAATATTCCACCCACGCTGGTAAACGTGTTTCATGCTTATGCATTACACCGTATGTTTGTGACACTTCCTTGTGAGAACTGTTACCATGTAAATATTCAGATGATAAAATATCGATCTTTGTGGCACAACACGATCAATGCTGATCACTGTGAATGTCATCTGAGCTAGTTTTTGGAACCGAGAGTACATGATAGAAGTGTTACTGGTGCTGTCAGAACCATGACGGTTCCTGTGAATGCTATCAAAATTATTCATATATATATATATATATATATATATATATATATATATATATATATATATATATACTGTATATACACACACACACACACGTGTGTGTGTGTGTGTGTGTGTGTGTGTGTGTGTGTGTGTGTGTGTGTGTGTTAATTTTCTCTCTAATCCATGGACTGGTTTGAATTCAAACAAAGGAACACAAATCAGCATATTCAACATACATATAATCTGAACTCATAACAGTGGTAAAATAAAAACAATATAGCAACTGAACTGATTATGCCAATCAACATGACTCGAATAATGTATTCGTACCCCTCCAATACACAGTAGTCCTGACTCATGGACATGGACGTAAATATAACAAGCAAAAAATAAATTTCTCTTTATGAGTATAATGACGATAAATCGATAAATATATATATTTTTAAACACAAAAGATTATGATAACACAGAAGTTTTACCATAAGTGTGTATAAGAAATATGATTATAGGAAGCCTTATCTGTGTTCAGGCGATTAGTAAATTTAGGTACGATGTCATCTACACTGACATCAAATATGTGTGGAATGAAGTCATAAAAAGGAAACATATAATGATATCAGAGAAAGAAATGAGTCTTCGCTAATACACCGGTGATTACTAGTGAAGCGATTTCTTCCAAAGGATATTATCGCAGTTTGTCAGTGATGCGAATGTGCGCCTGCTCAGCATGGCCACAGGCTTCATAAATAGGGAGATCACTGCTGCACACACCAGTTCACATACCGTGTCGTAAGGTGCAAGCTGCACCTGCTGTATTCTAGTATCATCTCATTATACGGTGAGTTTCTGCCAGATATACCACAGCAATTTATATTATTCAGAATCGGCGTGAAGACCATATTCTATAATTATTAACTTAGGGATTTTCTTGTAACTTAAACAAAACGGTCTGACGCCAGCATAGGAAATAACAAATGTATGACGGGTTTGAATGGAATATATACTGAATACTGAAGATGATAAGTCCGCAATGCATATACTTCCATGGATTTCTAAATAGTCCCTTAACGAGAGAGATATCGTAATAAAAACAGCAAGAAGCTTACATCATTTTATAAACGCCAGTTTATTGTGAACACCATTATTTTTTCCATGGCTTTCCCTTGTAATGACTAAGGCTACTTATCCGTTTAAGTGTGATGTGGCATTTTTGCCGCACCTAGATGGGAGGCCAAATACAGTATGTGTCCCTCACTGTGTAATGCACTCGGTCACTCGCTATGACGTTTTAAAGGATGGGGTACAGGAGTTATGGGGCAGGGGATGCCGAGGAGTAGGGGAATACCTACGTATATGCTTACACACACACACACACACACACACACACACACACACACACACACACACACACACACACACACACACACACACACACACACAGATATACAGACTGGATGAGTGTTAGTTGACAGTGCACCAGTTTCGTGTTAGAATATCCAAGAATGTGATGCAGAAGGGCTGACCATCGTTCCATGAGGAGCGTTGGAGCCCGGGGCTAGGGAAGTTGGTACTGACATTTAAGATGAGTGACCAGCCTCACTCATCCCTGCGTGACATTACGTGAGCAATAAACCCCAATCACCCCTTGGATATAAACCTTCACCAGCTCAATCCGACTGGAGCACCTCAATTACTCACTAAACCACCAGGTGCCAAAATTTGGTTACATGGTTACCATCCAGGGTAGTAAATGGTTTCCTGTTGTACAGGAAACCATTTGGCTTGCCACTCAGTGTAGAGTCACACATAGGCAGAAGGAAGAGGAAAAAATGAAAGAACGAAAGGCAGAAGAAGGAGTGTAAAGTCACCCGTAGGCAGAAGGAAGAGGAAAGAATGAAGGAAAGACAGATAGAAGAGGAAGGAAGAAAGAGAAGAAAGGGCAGTCACTCAAAGCAGCACTAGATCGAGTGAGTGGATCGTGAGCACCCCCACCTACTGAAAAAAAAAATATATATATATTTATATATATATGTATATCTATCTATCTATCTGTATATATATATATATATATATATATATATAGATAGATAGATAGATAGATAGAAATATAGAAATATATATATATATATATATATATATATATATATATTTCTCTCTCTCTCTCTCTATAGATAGATAGGTAGATAGATAGATAAATAGAAATATATAGATAGATAGATAGATAGATAGATAAACAGAAATATATATATATATAGATAGATAGAAATTATATATATATATATATATATATATATATATATATATAAATATATATATAAATATATATATATATATATATATATATATAAATATATATATAAATATATATATATATATATATATATATATATATATATATATATATATATATATATATATATATATATATACATATCCATCATCCAATCCTACGTTGCCCCATGAGGTGCGTAGGATATCTATCTATCTATCTATCTATCTATCTATCTATATATATATATATCCTCAGATATTTCAATACACCCTGTGGAAGAAATCTGATTTCCTTCCAGGAGGAAATATTGGAAGGTATTAATTATAGTCACGAAATATTACATAGTTATGTGTCTTATAACGAACTGGTGCATTTTTATGGGTAAAATCATGGAAGTATAACAGAGGGAGACCACACGAGCTGGGTCAGGTGAAGCCGCTATCCTGCGTGTGCCACCAAGTTTGTCCTGGCAGAAACAACCTTGCCGTACACCTTGTGTCATTTAGTGGTGAACACTGTCCTTAGACCTGGTATGGGTGTACAAATAGGTTCAGCACGACATTCAAGTTAAACATTACATTTCATAGGAACGTAATTTATGTGATATATTTTTTGGTATATAAGCATATGTTCTTACTAATTAAGGCAATTATGCATATGCAAGTGAGCGGTTCTCAGCAAATCTGACATCTAAAAACAAAATGGGCGGTCGGCAGACATACACAAAGCTCATCCCCTTTAGTGTCCAAAAGGAATATGCTTATATCTATATCTATATCTAAAACTATCTATCTGTCTGTCTGTCTGTCTGTCTGTCTCTCTCTCTCTCTCTCTCTCTCTCTCTCTCTCTCTCTCTCTCTATCTATCTATCTATCTATCTATCTATCAATATATTTATATATATATATATATATATATATATATATATATATATATATATATATATATATGTAGTGGCCAGTAGGAATATGGTTCTCTCATATAGGTATAAGTTATTTTATATATATATATATATATATATATATATATATATATATATATATATATATATATATATATATATATATATATATATATATATATTATGCAAGGAAGAAGGAACCAAAGGCCAGAAGCCAGCAAACAGCTCCTTCCAAGAAAAAGAACAAAAACAATACAAACGAGAGCCAAATTCAAGATCCAGTAATTTCGACATACCTGGACACACTGCGTTTGAAAGACTGGAGATCATAGGAAGTAGGAAATAAAGACAGAGGGAGACAGTTCCAGAGTTGACCTGTTGCATAAATGAATGACTGGGAGTGGCGGTTAACTCTTGCATTAGAGAGTTGGACAGAAAAGGGATAAGAGTTTGTTGCTAGACGGGTGCTACGCTCCTGTCGTAGAGGTGGAGGGATGCAAGCAGAGAGTTCAAAGGAATAATGACCATTGAAGTAGCGATAGACGAGAGATAAAGATGCAACAGTGCGGATAAGAGACAGAGGTTGAAGAGAGCCAGTAAAAGGAGGAGAGTTAATGAGACGAAAAACCTTTGATTCCACCCTATTGAGAAGAGCTGTATGTGGGGAGCCTCCCCACATATGAGAATTGTACTGTACACAGGGGCGAATAAAACCCGTGTATAAGGTCAACAAATGTTCAGAGGTAAAGACAGTACGGAGTCGGTTTAGCACACCTATCTTGGAACCAGATTTTACAAGAGATGTAATATGATCTTTCCAAGATAAGTCCCGAGTGAATGAAACCCCAAGCATGTTCAAAGATGAAGCAGGAGTGAGTTGGATATTATTAAACATTAGTGGGTACTCCTGTGGAAGATTGTGTTGGGTTGATAGGTGTAAGAACTGAGTTTTTGATACATTAACAACAACAAGATTATTTTTACCCCAGTCAGAGATACGAGACATGTCAGACATTAGGTGTGCCATAGCCTCATCCCTTGTTTGTTGAAGTAACTGCTGAGATGGTTGTTGCGGGAACCGAATGGAAAGGTGAAGGGTGGAATCATGAGCATACGAGTGGATAGGGTTAGATGTACAGCTTAGAAGACCATTGATGAATAATAGGAAGAGAGTTGGTGATAGGACAGAGCCCTGAGGACAAGGCTGGCATTACGGTACGGTACAGTACGGAGTACGGTACGGTACGGTTGATATTTAGGCTGAAAGTACGGTACGGAGTTACGGTACGTTTTTTTCCGTGAAGTACGGTACGGTACGAGTTAGATACGGTAAAACGAGCAAAATTCCGTACCGTACCGTACCCCAGGCTTAAATACATGATAATCCCATAGAGAGTACATGCAACTCCGAACTCCTTGTATATTTGACTAATTTTGACACTTTATTCAGACACACATTTATGCAGCACTGGCAAGCCAAGAGTATTTTGACAGGTATGCTTCAGGACACAGTCACTCAACAACCCTGATCACGACGTGTCCAGTCCGTGTCACTCACTGCCTGAGCCTGCCTCTATCTCACACTGTCAGTTTCTCTGTGAGCACTGAGCAGTCTACAGTCACATCTTCAAGTGTTGTCGTTGTCGTCGTAGAGAACACTCTAGCAGTCAGTCTTGTTGTATTGTGTTGTTAAATGTATTATTGTTTTGTGCTGTGTTGTATTGCATTGTGGAATGTACTTTTGTATTACCATTTCAGAAAGTATGGTCAAAGAATCATGGTTTTACCTATCTAGAAGCTACATTTTTTGTCACAATTATTATTCAATGAATATATGTATTGCATAATAATACTTTGTATGACACTAAAGTACAACATGTCTTTCTAAATACATACTACTATATGTAAGAATGGAGTATATCTTAGTCCACACATGAACTCTAAATATATTATTATGTAATGTATTATTGTGATTAGTGAAATAGGCCTAGAAATAGATACTGTATATTTTGCCGATGGTACGATAAAAGTACGGAATTACGGTACGGATTTTTTCCCGTACTGTACGGTAAAGAAAAACAACTTGGGGTACGGTACGAAAATACGGTACGGTATTTTAACCAGGTACGGAGTACGGACAAATATTTCGTACCGTACCGTACTACCAGCCTTGCCTGAGGAACACCACTGTTGATAGGTCTAGGAAAAGAACGATGGCCGTCCACAACAGCGGCTATTGACCGACCAAAAAGGAAGTTGGAGATTAAGGCACAGATAGAAGTATAGAATCCGTAAGAGGGCATTTTGGAAATTAAAGATTTATGCCAGACTCGATCGAAAGCCTTAGAGATGTCAAGTGCAATGGCAAAGCTTTCGCCAAAGTCCTGAAAGGAGGATGACCAGGAGTCTGAAAGGTAGGTGAGAAGATCGCCAGTGGAGCGTCCTTTACTGAACCCATACTGACGATCAGAAAGAGGGTTGTGATAGGAAAGATGCTATAAAGTATTTCTGTTAAGAATTGACTAGAACTTTTGAGACACAGGATGTTAAAGCAATTGGACTATAGTTTGAGGGTTGGGAATGGTCACCCTTCTTTGGGACTGGCCGAATGCGAGCAAACTTCCAGCAAGTAGGAAAGGTATTAGTTGATAGACAGAGGCAAAAGATTTTACCTAGGCAGGGTGTAAGCACAGAAGCACGGTTCTTGAGGACAACAGGAGGGACTCCATTAGGACCATATGCATTGTTAGTATTGAGGCGAGTGATGGCAGAAAATACATCAGCATAGGAGGTTTTATTGTTAGACTTGAGGAAGTCAGAGGGGAAGTGATGGAGGAACAGCACCGGAATCGTCTAAGGAGGAATTGGAGGAGAAAGTCTGAGCAAAGAGATCTGCTTTATCAGTAGAAGAAACAGCTACAGAGCCATCAGAGTAGAAAAGAGGAGGGAAGGATGATGAGGAAAGTTGTTAGGAAGGTTTTTGGCAAGGTTCCAGAAGAAGCAGGAAGGATTCGAGTTGGAGAGCTGAGAACATTTAGAATGGATGAAATTATTTTTAGCAGAGTGAAGAACAGACGTAGCACAATTCCGGGCAGAAGCATAAACAAAAATGTGATTTAGGGGTAGGATGGCTCTGGTACCTTTTATAGGCCCTCTCCTTGTTGAGGACAGCATTAGAACAAGCGTGATTAAACCAAGGCTTTCTTGCATTAGTCAAAGGATATGAGAAAGGAATGCATGCTGCTATGCCCGAGAGAATAACCTCTGTGATGTACAAGGCACACTCAGATGGCTCTCGGCCAGGGAAGCAATAATCATTCAAGGGAAAATTAAAGAAGTATTGCCTGAGGGCCTCCCAAACTGCCACTCCAAAGTGCCACAGTTGACGTTTCTTTGGAAGGTCCACAGGCCGTACCAAAACGATAGGACAGCTTAAGGTAATAAGGTTGTGATCGGAGGAGCACAACGGAGAAGAAAGATTAACTGTGTAAGCAGAAGGATTAGTTCTAAGGAAGAGGTCAAGTATGTTGGAGCTCTCTCCAAGGCAGTCAGGGATACGGGTAGAGTGCTCTACAAGCTGCTCTAGGTCATTAAGGATGGAAAAGATGTAAGCTTGTTCACCAGGTGGATCAGTGAAAGGAGAGGAGAGCCAAAGGTGGTGGTGAACATTGAAATCTCCTAGAATATAGATTTCTGCGAAGGGAGAAATGAATAGAATGTGTTCCATTGTAGAAGTAAGATAGTCAAAGAATTTTAAATAGTCAGTAGAATTAGCGGATAAGTAAACAGCACATATGTATTTTATCAGAGAATCACAGGAAAGCCGAAGCCAGAGAGTAGAGAATTCAGGAACACAAGAGCCGTTGTGTACATAGACACAGCAACCACCTTTGGCTTTGAAATGAGTAGTAAATGGAATGTAAGAGGAGCGAATGATGAGGTGAAAGAGAGAGAGATTGTCCAGGTGCTTGAGGGTGCGAAAGTGGATATATGTGGAATAACTGAAACAAAATGGAGAGGAGAAAGTGTGAGAGAATGGGGGTATGGATGGGGTATATGTGCAGGAGTAGATGAGAATGAGAGGGCAAAGGAAGGAGTGTGTATAGTTGTGAGTAAAAGATGGAAGAAGAGCATAAGACAGTATGGATCAGTTGGGTCAAGGATTGTGTGGGTAAAGTTGAAAGTTGGAATACAAATGTGGGCGATTGTGTGTGTGTATGCGCCAACGCAAGATCGTGCTAGAAGAGTGAGAGAAGAGTTCTGGACAAATGTGGAAATGTGCATGGAAAAGTTTGGAAGGAATGAGAGAGTGTTTTTGATTGGTGATATGAATGGTAAATTTGGTAATGTGAAGGTGGATGGAATAGTTGGTGAGTGGGGTGTGCCTGCCGAGATAGATGGGAATGGGAGTGCATTAGTGGACATTTGTGCTGGGAGGGGGTTGGTGATAGCCAATACCCTCTTCAGGCATAAAATGATCCACAGGTATACATGGCGAGTGATGAGAAGGGTGGGTGGTGAACTGAATGAAAGGAAGGCAATGATTGATTATGTGTGTGTGGATGAAAGGATGCGAAGATGTGTAAAGGATGCAAGAGTGTATAGAGGTTGGGGGAGTGGACTTTCTGACCACTACTTGGTGGTGGCCAGAATTAGGATGCAAGTGAGATGGAGGAATAGAAGAAGGGAAAGACGAGAGGAAGGAGTAGTTGCAAGGAGAGTGGAAAGGTTACAAGAGGATGAGAAAAAGGCAGAGTATAAGAGAGAAGTGGAGGAACGATTGGGCAAATATGAATTGGAGCAGATGGGAGACGTGGAAGGTGTGTGTAAGACATTTACAGAAGAAATATGTGCAGCATGTGATGTGGTGTGTGGAAGGAAGAGAAGGCGGAGGGGGGTGCAAGGAACAGCGTGGTGGACTGAAGAGGTGAAACAGGCTGTGGTACAAAAGAAGAAAGCATACAATGAATGGGTGAGAAATAGGGGCGTGGAAGAAGTTGAGAGGCGGAAGAAAGAGTTATATGTGGAAAGGAAGAGAGAGGTGAAAAGATTAGTAAGAGTGAGTAAGAAGAGAGTGGATGAGGAATTTGGAAGGAATTTGAGTGTAAAGTGGAGGGACTGTAAGAAAATATTCTGGAGAGAAGTGAAAAGAGTAAGACAGGGTGGAAGTGAAGTTATCAGGAGAGTGAAAGATAAAAATGGTAGATTACTAGTGGAGAAGGGAGAAAAAGTGAGCAGATGGAGAGAACACTTTAAGGAATTGTTGAACATAGAGGATGGAAGTAATGCGAGTATAAGTGGCTGGGGAATGGCTGGGAGAAGGAGGGAGGTGAGAAGACAGGAAGAAATCAGTAGGATAGAAGTTGTGGAAGCAATGAAGAAAGTTAAATCGGGGAAAGCCCAAGGAATTGATGGAGTCTGTGGTGAAATGCTGAAGCATGGGGGAGAGATAGTAGTAGAATGGATGTGGAAGATTTGCAGATTGGCCTGGGAGGAAGGTAGAGTCCCAGAGGATTGGAAGTCAGGTATAATTATTCCCTTGTACAAAGGAAAAGGGGAGAAAGAAGTGTGTGGTAATCATAGGGGCATTTGTCGTCTTAGTATAATAGGAAAAGTGTATGGTAGGATACTTATAGACAGAGTTAGGGAAAGAACAGAGAAATTAGTTGGAGAAGAACAGGGAGGCTTTAGGAAGGGAAGAGGTTGTGTAGATCAGATATTCATTTTTAGATCTTTAGTGGAAAAGTTTCTAGAGAAGGGAAAGAAGTTGTATGCGGCTTTCATGGATTTGGAGAAAGCATATGACAGGGTGGATAGACAAGGATTGTGGAAAGTGTTAAGAATATATGGAGTAGATGGGAAGTTGTTGAATGCTGTGAAGAGTATGTACGATGGTGCGAAGGCTGCAGTGCGTGTGGATGGTGAACTAAGTGAATTTTTCTCTTTGAAAGTTGGTTTGAAACAGGGATGTGTCATGTCTCCATGGTTGTTCAATCTGTACATGGATGGGGTAATAAAAGAGGTACAAGGTAGGGTAGTGGATGTTGGAGTGGCCCTGGTGAGAGAGGATAGTGTTTGGAAACTCCCTGTACTGTTGTTTGCAGATAATACTGTGTTGTTGAGTGAAGACGAAGGGGAGCTGCAAGGCTTCGTGGATGAGTTTGAGAGAGTGTGTAAGAAACGGAACCTAAAGGTGAATGTAGGGAAGAGTAAAGTGATGGTCTTTGAGAGAGGTGAAGTTAGTGAATGTACAGCGAGGTTAGATGGTGAGGAATTGGAAAATGTGAGTACGTTTAAGTATTTGGGTAGTGTGATGAGGGCATGGAAGAAAGGTTGCTTGTTCTTTGAAAGCAGTGATAAGAAACAGGGAAGTGAGCATGGAAGTGAAAAAGTTACTACATGACAGAATTGTGATACCAACTCTAACGTACGGAAGTGAAGCTTGGACATTGTTGGAAGGACACAAGTCAAGAGTGAGAGCAGTGGAAATGACTGATTTAAGAGGAGCCTGTGGAGTCACGAGGAGAGACAGGCTGACGAATGAGAATATAAAGGAGCGTTGTGGTGTGGATGTGGATTGATAGGAAGCGTTATGAGGAACACACTGAGGTGGTTTGGCCATGTGGAGAGGATGGAGGGTGAAAGACTGACGAAGAGAGGGTATGTGAGTGAGGTGGAGGGGGGAAGAGGGAGGGGGAGGCCGAGGATGAGATGGAGGGATGGGGTGGAGAGGTTTATGAGAGAAGGGGGTGTGAGTTGGGAGCAGGGCAGTGAAATGGCGGGGGACAGGGCGACTTGGAGGCGATTTGTTTGTGGCCACCCCAAACGGGATTGAGGCGTCTGGCAATAGATAGATAGATAGATAGATAGAAAGTAGGAGGATACAGAAAAGGGGTTTGCTATCAGTTGCCTCAGACAGCTGAGTCTCGGTAAGGAAGAGTAGGTAAGGTTTAGGGGAGGAGAGGTGGCCAGTAGGAATATGCTTCTATTATATATCGTCACCCTCATAAAGAAACTGCCTAAGTCATTTTTCGGCGATTTCTGAATTTTTGCCTAAATCAATTCTTCATCACATGGCGTACCTATTGCTGCCTTTGCCAGGTCTAGGGTGTAAGTGGTTTAAAATGCGCCTCAAGTTTCTGCCTAGGTCAGTGAAAGTTAAGGAAATGAGACAGCTTTTTTTCGATTTCCCGAAAAGTAGAAAAAAAAATTAGGCAGTTTCTTCATGAGGGTGACGATTTATTTGTTCTAAGACGTTTGGTGGAGAAGTATCTAGAGAAAGGAAAGAAAGTGTATGCTGCCTTTATGGACTTGGAGAAAGCTTATGACAATAGATAGGCAAGGTATATGGAAGGTATTAAGAATATATGAAGTGGAGGGGAAATTGTTGAGTGCTGTGCAGAGTATGTACAAAGGAGCTAGGGCTACGGTGCGAGTG
Organism: Coenobita brevimanus; assembly: GCF_032717465.1. NCBI lineage: Eukaryota > Metazoa > Arthropoda > Malacostraca > Decapoda > Coenobitidae > Coenobita > Coenobita brevimanus. The sequence goes on along the minus strand of NC_136993.1, from coordinate 55,880,561 downwards.
GATGGTGTGCTGAGTGAGTTCTTTGATCTCAATGTGAGACTGAAACAGGGTTGTGTGATGTCTCCATGGTTGTTAAATATATACATGGATGGGGTTGTAAAGGAGGTTCAAGGTAGGGCAGTGGATGAATGAGAGTAAGGTTTGGAAGATTCCGGTGTTGCTGTTTGCTGATGATACAGTATTGTTGAGTGAAGATGGATGGGAGTTGCAAGGTTTGGTGAATGAATTTGGGACAGTGTGTAGGAGGAGGAAGCTGAAAGTTAATGTGAATAAAAAAGTTATGGTGTTTGAGAGGAATGAAGTCACAGAATGTACAGTGAGATTGGATAGTGAGGATATGGAGAATGTGGGTGCATTCAAGTACTTGGGTAGTGTGATGAGTAAGGATGGAACTTTGGGGGATGAAGTGCGTGAAAAGGTACAGCAGGGAAGGAAGGTTGTTTGTTCACTGAAAGCAGTGATGAGAAATAGGGATGTGAGTATGGAAGTTAACAAGTCACTGCATGACAGTACCGTGATCCCTAACCTGACGTATGGAAGCGAGGCGTGGACCTTGCAAGAGGGGAACAAGTCAAGGGTGAGAGCAGTGAAAATGAGTTACTTGAGAGGAGCATGTGGAGTGACATGGAGGGACAGGTTGACGAATGAAGAAGTGAAGGAACATTGTGTGATGGATGTGGATGTGGTTGAGAAGATTAGGAGAAATACACTGAGGTGGTTTGTACATGTGGAGAGAATGGAGAATGAAAGACTGACTAAGAGGGTATATGTAGGTGAGGTGGAGGGAGGGAGAGGGAGGGGAAGACCGAGGATGAGGTGGAGGGATGGAGTTGAGAGGTATATGCGGGAGGGGGGTGAGTTAGGGAGGGTAGTCAAATGGTGGGTGACAGAGCGACTTGGAGGCATTTTGTCTCAGGCCACCCTCTCCGGGATTAGGATGTTGGTCTCTCTCTCTCTCTCTCTCTCTCTCTCTATATATATATATATATATATATATATATATATATATATATATATATATATATATATATATATATATATATAAAACAGCTTATACCTATATAAGAGAAGCATATTTCTTCTTGCCAATATATATATATATATATATATATATATATATATATATGAATATAAAATAGCTTATACCTATATAAGAGAAGCATATTTCTTCTGGCCAATATATATATATATATATATATATATATATCCTAGTGAAGCCTCTGTGTTACAGTGGTAAAGTGTGCGATTTCGTACACTGGAGAGGAAGGGTTCACGCCCCGCCAGGGTACCAAACTTTGGAAGCGTTATCCCGACAATGTAGTGCATTGGCGGATATCAGGGGTGCTGTGGTTGAACCAGTGTCTCATACTGTAAAGTATATTTCCTCCCAGTCGGCTTGTGCGGGCCGATTACACTTGGTTCACAGACTACACACACATCCAAAGCCACTACAACACTAAAATCAACTTACAAGCACTTCTCACCCTAGATACAATCTCTTCTAGACAGCCTAAGCCACTTGGTAGAGATACAATGGCTGTATCGTCCCTACTTCGGTCGGGATAGGCCGGTTCTGCAGTGGATATTCAAACGGCTCATGATGATGATGATGATGATATATACCAGTAGGAATATGCTTCTCTCATATAGGTATATATATATATATATATATATATATATATATATATATATATATATATATATATATTAGTTTCTGACACTGGGAATAGCCTTCACAGCCTGCTCCCAAGGTCCAGGAGTCCTCCTACTAACCATTCAGCTGTGCATGTCACTCCTTCAGTGCTAACACCCACCGTCCGTACTGAATACTGTACATGCTAGGGCTGTCTCATACAGGACTGGTGTACTTGTATTAGCAGGGGTATTTTTAGGACATGTCGGCGGGTCTTCTGGTAGATCAGTATAGTCTCCTTTTATTTAATTCAAATCCTTAAACTGTTCCCTGCCCCAGCTGGGATTTGAACCTCGGTCTTGTAGGACTGCAGGCCACCTCTCTACCAACTGAGCTACTGCCTCCCCCTAAATGGGGGGAGTAAATGTTCTTCAGTATGTGTAATTTCACTGTAATATCCCGTCTTTATTTTGGTTGGCACAAGGAATTTTTTGTGAGAATTCTTTGCTTAACTATAAAGGGAGTTAAAGGATCCTTCCTCAAACCCATCTAAGTACTTAACCTACCTGTAAAGTACCTTCAGGTAACGTATTTCACTAAGCATATTTCATGTCCAGAGTTTTTGACATACTTATGAAATAAATGTCATTGTATGTACTAATTATATCATTAACCAGCCCCGTACCAACTAATTTTTTACAAGACCCACCCCCAAAACGTGACAAATTTTCGATTTTTTTTTTTTTTTTTTTTTTTTTTTTTTTTTGGCTGAAACCTCCGCTTTTGGTGAGAAACAATGGAAAATTACCAAGAAAGTCCTCACCTCACCTTATAAGTAGTCGGGACAGGTGAGCCTCTGCGCACCTGGTCTCGTACTCTGTTGAGGCGTTGTATAGGTGCCGAGTTTTCTTTGGTAGGGATAACTATTTGAAACCACCCAGAACACATAAATTTACATTTATTTGGTAAAAATTTACTTATAGTAGAAAAACATACTGGTTCTGAAAAAAAATATATATATATAGGCGATATAGGCATAGGTTCATTATTGGAACACCTGAAAATCACTGATTTCTTGCACAACTGACCCACTGAGACTGTTGTTTCAACTTACATTCTATTTCTTAACTTACATTATATTTCTCAACATACATTATACTTTTCTACAGCCATTATACCATTCTCACCTTTCTATAATAGTTATCACATACTGACAGGCCTTACTATTATAGTGAGTGTAATATTATCGCATATTGACATGCCTTATTATTAAGGTGAGTGTGATTTTCTAGCAAGCACATAGTGGCGGCAGTTAGAGGAAGGTGTCATGGGTATACGCACCAAAAATCACACACAAAATATGAAAAAAATTGCAAATTACAGATCTTGCAATTGCAAACCATATATATACGTCGTGGGTACTGAGCATGAAATAAAGTTGCGACGTGCATTATACGTTTTGGATACGAGGTGGGTTAATCAATCCTGAATCATGATAGTATTTAGGAAGGGACGAGTTCACGGCCAGTCGTGTCCATCCCTTCTTGCCAGGACTAAGATGGCGGGGAGTTGCCTGGCCTGGATTCTCACACTCTCTTAGTAGCCAAGCGCTCAAGCTCCCTCCAGCCATTGAACCCCCATTGGTAAAATACTGTGTCTCAAGTTTTTTTTTTTTTTTTAATTATGAAAATGTAAATGGCATAGAGATTTCGTTTTCGGAGCAAAACTCAGACAGTATTAATTGTAGATTAATGAAATTTTCACATAGTTATGTGTCTTATGGTGAATTGGTGCCTTTTTATAGGTAGAATGCTTTGTTTTAAGTATTTTTTTTGTATTATGAAAATTATAAAAATGTATAATTTTTCTCAGAGATTTCAAGGCGCCCTGCACAAGAAATCTGGAGGGACCACGTTATATTTACCATGGATAAACTAGTGAAATGTTTCAATCTTAATGTCTTTGTGTTATACGGGAGGAGGGTGGGCGGGCTGAAGACCGTTATGCGCTTGGTAGGATGTGCAAGGAGGTGGGGGGGTATGTGCTTGGTCAGATGGAGAGTTGCAACAACGTAGCGCTCCCATTGCCTTCGACCTGCAGACGATTTTATTCATCTCGTGAGATGTTTTTTTCTCGAGCAAATTGACACTGTCTTCATTAATCCCTTCAATACGATGACAAATTTCTGTAGTTAATTCTTGGTACTACCAGACTACGGTATTCTATTCACTTACGTAAAGCTTCCTAATATAGAACTCATTAGGGCTGCGGCTAGTAAAACCAGTTTTGAAAACTCAATCCTAAAACGAATCAGATCGTTTAGAAACGGCTGCAATAACATACTGGGTTTAAATATAAGAGATTTTTCCTAAGTTCAACCAAACCGTATAGAGGTAACGAGAACACACTGTGAAGATGTTATCTGCCTGAAAGAGTGAATAATATCCTTGTTACCACCAGCCGCTTTACCATATTAATAGAAATAATTTTTAGTGTAAAGATTCAAGTATTTTTCTTGAACCCATTAACCCATGTCATTCTCTCTCTCTCTCTCTCTCTCTCTCTCTCTCTCTCTCTCTCTCTCTCTCTCTCTCTCTCTCTCTCTCTCTCTCATATTACATAGTTTGCTACTGTCAGACAATTTCATTCACTTAATATTTCAGCTCTAGTACGTAATTTTTCATTCAGTCTTCTTGCCATTAGACGCCTTTACTCAGACTGGTAGATTTCTGATGCGGTCGGAGGGGGGTGGGTTCACCATCCATTCACTCAGTGTAGTGCTGCTCTCGGGTGTCTGCCCTTTCCTCTCCTCCATCCTTCTTTCCTTCCATCCTCTTCTGTCTTTCTTTTCTTCCTTCTTTCCTCGTCCTTCTGATTACGAGTGACCTTACACTCCTTCTTCTGTCTTTTTTTCCATCATTCTTTCCTCTTCCTTCCGCCTGTGGCTGACTCTACACTGAGCGACAAGTCAAATGGTTTTCTGTACACCAGGAAACCATTTATTACGCCGAGTGATAACCTGGGGAAAGCCCCAGGAATTGATAGAGTGTGTGGTGAAATGCTGAAGCATAGGGGAGAGATAGTAGTAGAATGGATGTGGAAGATGTGCAGATTGGCCTGGGAGGAAGGTAGAGTCTCGGAGGATTGGAAGTCAGGTATAATTATTCCCTTGTACAAAGGAAAAAGGGAAAAAGAAGTGTGTGGTAATCATAGGGACATTTGTCTTCTTAGTATAATAGGAAAAGTGTATGGTAGGATACTTATTGACAGAGTCAGAGAAAGAACAGAGAAATTTGTTGGAGAAGAACAGGGAGGCTTTAGGAAGGGAACAGGTTGTGTAGATCAGATATTCATTCTTAGATCTTTAGTGGAAAAGCTTCTAGAGAAGGGAAAGAAGTTGTAAGTGGCTTTCATGGATTTGGAGAAAGCATATGACAGGGTGGATAGTCAAGGATTGTGGAAAGTGTTAAGAATATATGGAGTAGATGGGAAGTTGTTGAATGCTGTGAAGAGTATGTACGATGGTGCGAAGGCTGCAGTGCGTGTGGATGGTGAACTAAGTGAATTTTTCACTTTGAAAGTTGGGTTGAAACAGGGATGTGTCATGTCTCCATGGTTGTTCAATCTGTACATGGATGGGGTAATAAAAGAGGTACAAGGTAGGGTAGTGGATGTTGGAGTGTCCCTGGTGAGAGAGGATAGTGTTTGGAAACTCCCTGTACTGTTGTTTGCAGATGATACTGTGTTGTTGAGTGAAGACGAAGGGGAGCTGCAAGGCTTCGTGGATGAGTTTGGCAGAGTGTGTAAGAAACGGATTCTAAAGGTGAATGTAGGGAAGAGTAAAGTGATGGTCTTTGAGAGAGGTGAAGTCAGTGAATGTACAGCGAGGTTGGATGGTGAGGAATTGGAAAATGTGAGTACGTTTAAGTACTTGGGTAGTGTGATGAGTAAGGATGGAGGTTTGGAGGGTGAAGTGCTTGAAAGGGTACAGCAGGGAAGAAAGGTTGCTGGTTCTTTGAAAGCAGTGATAAGAAACAGGGAAGTGAGCATGGAAGTGAAAAAGTTACTACATGACAGTATTGTGATACCAACTCTAACGTATGGAAGTGAAGCTTGGACATTGTTGGAAGGACACAAGTCAAGAGTGAGAGCAGTGGAAATGAGTTATTTAAGAGGAGCCTGTGGAGTCACATGGAGAGACAGGCTGACGAATGAGAATATAAAGGAGCGTTGTGGTGTTGATGTGGATGTGATAGGAAGCGTTATGAGGAACATACTGAGGTGGTTTGGCCATGTGGATAGGATGGAGGGTGAAAGACTGACGAAGAGAGTGTATGTGAGTGAGGTGGAGGGGGGAAGAGGGAGGGGGAGGCCGAGGATGAGATGGAGGGATGGGGTGGGGAGGTGTATGAGAAGGGTGGTGTGAGTTGGGAGCAGGGCAGTGAAATGGCGGGGGACAGGGCGACTTGGAGGCGATTTGTTTGTGGCCACCCCAAACGGGATTGAGGCGTCTGGCAATAGATACATAACCACATAACCAAATTTTGGCGCATGGTGGTTTAGTGGGTAATTACGGCACTCCAATCGGATTGAGTCAGTGAAGATTTATATCCAAGGGATGGTTGAGGTTTATTGCTCAAATAATGCAACTCAGGGATGAGTGAGGTTGGTCATTCATCTTAATTTTCAGGACTAATTTGCCTAGCCACGGGGTCCTACGTTCCTCATGGGGCAATGTAGGATTGGATGATGGATGGATGGATGGTAGATTTCTGGGTGCAAAGGAATTATAATTTACCTTTTATCTATCCCATTTTTCTTTGCCCCATCATAAACATCGAAGTCTCGGCCTATGCTACTTAATTCCGATGTATGAGGGGAGAGACACCAATCACTGCTCATTCTTTCAACAATATTAGCTACGAGTATAACCCGAAGTTTATCTGAAATGTGATCCCCGTGGACTGGAGGTGGAAGTCATTCAGCTCCTGCTGTACACCATACTCCTTTGGAGGGAATGGGAAGGAACCGTTTCAGCCATCGAGGCGGTAGCCGAATCGGTTGAGAGGTGGCTAGCGGCCTAATGGACCAAGGCTCGAATCCTGGCTAGGGCAGGGTAGAGTCTATGGATGTGAATTTATCTAAAGCAAACTTTAATGATCCACCAAAAGATCCGATGCCACGCTGTAAAAATACCCCCGCAAACACCGATACACCAGTACTGTTCATGACAGTCCTAGTACGGATTCGATATGGACAGTGGATGTTAGCGCCGAAACAGTAGCATGTGGAGGTGTATAGGGTGTAGGAGGACTATTAGGCCTCAGGAAACGGGCTGTGAAGCCTATGCCCAGAGTCGGGCAAATAAGGAAATACCGTTGCTACTCAGTTATATCGTTGCCACCACGGGTAGATGTCTCTGCCCAGCACCACTGTTTACCCTCATGTGGTACTTTATGAGTAATACGCACTATCGATCCCTCAGATGTGAACGCTACCATGTGTCCGTAGACTACAAGGACTATAAGTAAACTCCATCAACGTCTTTTAGTAAGTCACCCCAAAAAAAACGAAATTAAATTTTATGGTGGTAGCTCAACATTACTATTTTCACTTTAACTTGGCCCAGATTCTCGTCCTGTTGCGGCTTAGTTCACATAGTTCTGTGGTCGAAAGACACAATACTACGGCTCTACATACTTTTGACAGCACTTCTTCATGACTAGCATGATACTGTATTATTAATCTGATGTTACAACTTAGCATTTTCTCTGGAGAGAAGGCATTTTCAGGCCAAGTTAGGGTAAAATGTGTGTGATATTATAAGACATAATAAAACTGAATAAGTAAAAAATAATCTCTCGCATCAATAAGATTAAGCTGGAGCCTGTGAGTGTGTCAGGAACCCAACATTTAAGTGGCATAGGAGTCTTTGTAGCACCATAGTTTAAGCGAGGCATTATGTGTATTATATCTTAAACATCTCTCGTCTCCACGTTATTTTGATCTAAATTTCATTACCGACAATATGCAAGATGATTTTGAGGTGTACTGCGCAGAATAAATCGCAAACGAAACAGTGTTACTAAAACAGCAACACACACTTAAATATTTCTCTTCGAAGGTAGAGAAATTTCCATGTAGTGTAGGAAATCAAAATGCAGATACTTGCTTGTACATGGAGTGCAAGAAATCACGTTGCTTGTAACTCTATGTACAATCACATAAATGGAAGAACACCATGAAGTGAGTGGATGGTCAGCGCATTTTTTTTTTTTTTTTCCAAGAAGTGAGGATTTCCATAATTGTCTCGACATTCATTTGAACAATTTACATTACCGTGCAAACTTATATCAGCATGTGAGGAGGAATAAGTCTGAGCATCACTTTCCCTCCGTTTAGAAGGTCGGGTACTGCAGTGGTATTATTGAAGACTAATATTGACACAGATGCAGGTAATGAGGCGTCTAGAGCCACAGGGGCATCCCCACCAATATACTGGTTTTGAGTTAGGTAGGGGAGACAACAGGCTTAACTCTCTTCTCAGTGACAGCACTGGTTGCCATACAAGATTCGGCCTTCTGGACAGTGGTAGAGGGGCTCAAAGTCACGTGGGTTTGTCCATGCTGCCGGGCGAACAAATCAGAGCAGGCAGGCATCTAAGCCACACAGCCCAAACCAATCGGCATTCTCACTCTGTGCCACTCCCCCAGAGCAGCCAATCAGCAAGCGTGTGTCTCGCCCGGTGTGCTGGTGAGGCTTCCCTCCCGTTTTTACTAAGGTGTCTAATTATTACGTATTCGATTTTTACCCCTGGGGGTAGGGGTTTTTTTCAAGAATACTCCCCCAGTATCCCTGCTTGTCGTAAAAGGCGACTAAAAGGGTTGGCGGAGGGTTAGTGCCCCTCCCCGGAAAACAACTAACTAAAAAAACAAACAAGAAGCCTCGGACAAGGACTGACCAAACATTGACGACCAAGGACCGGACAAAGGACATTGCAATTGGAACTTGGAATGTAAGGGGAGCAAATGATGAGGTGAAAGAGAGAGAGATTGTCCAGGTGCTTGAGGATGCGAAAGTGGATGTATGTGGAATAACTGAAACAAAATGGAGAGGAGAAAGTGTGAGAGAATGGGGGTATGGATGGGGTATATGTGCAGGAGTAGGTGAGAATGAGAGGGCAAGGGAAGGAGTATGTATAGTTGTGAGTAAAAGATGGAAGAGGAGCATAAGACAGTATGGATCAGTTGGATCAAGGATTCTGTGGGTAAAGTTGAAAGTTGGAATACAAATGTGGGCGATTGTGTGTGTGTATGCACCAACACAAGATCGTGCTAGAAGAGTGAGAGAAGAGTTCTGGACAAATGTAGAAGTGTGCATGGAAAAGTTTGGAAGGAATGAGAGAGTGTTTTTGATTGGTGATATGAATGGTAAAGTTGGGAATGTGAAGGTGGATGGAATAGTTGGTGAGTGGGGTGTGCCTGCTGAGGTAGATGAGAATGGGAGTGCGTTAGTGGACATTTGTGCTGGGAGGGGGTTGGTGATAGCCAATACCCTCTTCAGGCATAAAATGATCCACAGGTATACATGGCGAGTGATGAGAAGGGTGGGTGGTGAACTGAGTGAAAGGAAGGCAATGATTGATTATGTGTGTGTGGATGAAAGGATGCGAAGATGTATATTGGATGCAAGAGGTTATAGAGGTTGGGGGAGTGGACTTTCTGACCACTACTTGGTGGTGGCCAGAATTAAAATTCAAGTAAGATGGAGGAATAGAAGAAGGGAAAGACGAGAGGAAGGAGTAGTTGGAAGGAGAGTGGAAAGGTTACAAGAGGATGAGAAAAAGGCAGAGTATAAGAGAGAAGTGGAGGAACGATTGCGCAAATATGAATTGGAGCAGATGGGGAACGTGGAAGGTGTGTGTAGAATATTTACAGAAGAAATATGTGCAGCATGTGATGTGGTGTGTGGAAGGAAGAGAAGACGGAGGGGGGTGCAAGGAACAGCGTGGTGGACTGAAGAGGTGAAACGGGCTGTAGCACAAAAGAAGAAAGCATACAATGAATGGATGAGAAATAGGGGCGTGGAAGAAGTGGAGAGGCGGAAGAGAGAGTTATATGTAGAAAGAAAGAGAGAGGTGAAAAGATTAGTAAGAGAGAGTAAGAAGAGAGTGGATGAGGAATTTGGAAGGAATTTGAGTGTAAAGTGGAGGAACTGTAAGAAAATGTTCTGGAAAGAGGTGAAAAGAGTAAGACAGGGTGGAAATGAAGTTAGCAGGGGAGTGAAAGATAAAAATGGTAGATTACTAGTGGAGAACGGAGAAAAAGTGAGCAGATGGAGAGAACACTTTAAGGAATTGTTGAACGTGGAGGATGGAAGTAATGCGAGTATAAGTGGCTGGGGAATGGCTGGGAGAAGGAGGGAGGTGAGAGGACAGGAAGAAATCAGTAGGACAGAAGTTGTGGAAGCAATGAAGAAAGTTAAATCAGGGAAAGCCCCAGGAATTGATGGAGTGTGTGGTGAAATGCTGAAGCATGGGGGAGAGATAGTAGTAGAATGGATGTGGAAGATGTGCAGATTGGCCTGGGAGGAAGGTAGAGTCCCGGAGGATTGGAAGTCAGGTATAATTATTCCCTTGTACAAAGGAAAAGGAGAGAAAGAAGTGTGTGGTAATCATAGGGGCATTTGTCTTCTTAGTATAATAGGAAAAGTGTATGGTAGGATACTTATTGACAGAGTTAGAGAAAGAACAGAGAAATTAGTTGGAGAAGAACAGGGAGGCTTTAGGAAGGGAAGAGGTTGTGTAGATCAGATATTCATTCTCAGATCTTTAGTGGAAAAGTTTCTAGAGAAGGGAAAGAAGTTGTATGCGGCTTTCATGGATTTGGAGAAAGCTTATGACAGGGTGGATAGACAAGGATTGTGGAAAGTGTTAAGAATATATGGAGTAGATGGGAAGTTGTTGAATGCTGTGAAGAGTATGTATGATGGTGCGAAGGCTGCAGTGCGTGTGGATGGTGAACTAAGTGAATTTTTCTCTTTGAAAGTTGGGTTGAAACAGGGATGTGTCATGTCTCCATGGTTGTTCAATCTGTGCATGGATGGGGTAATAAAAGAGGTACAAGGTAGGGTAGTGGATGTTGGAGTGGCCCTGGTGAGAGAGGATAGTGTTTGGAAACTCCCTGTACTGTTGTTTGCAGATGATACTGTGTTGTTGAGTGAAGACGAAGGGGAGCTGCAAGGCTTCGTGGATGAGTTTGAGAGTGTGTGTAAGTAACGGAATCTAAAGGTGAATGTAGGGAAGAGTAAAGTGATGGTCTTTGAGAGAGGTGAAGTCAGTGAATGTACAGCGAGGTTGGATGGTGAGGAATTGGAAAATGTGAGTACGTTTAAGTACTTGGGTAGTGTGATGAGTAAGGATGGAGGTTTGGAGGGTGAAGTGCTTGAAAGGGTACAGCAGGGAAGAAAGGTTGCTGGTTCTTTGAAAGCAGTGATAAGAAACAGGGAAGTGAGCATGGAAGTGAAAAAGTTACTACATGACAGTATTGTGATACCAACTCTAACGTATGGAAGTGAAGCTTGGACATTGTTGGAAGGACACAAGTCAAGAGTGAGAGCAGTGGAAATGAGTTATTTAAGAGGAGCCTGTGGAGTCACATGGAGAGACAGGCTGACGAATGAGAATATAAAGGAGCGTTGTGGTGTTGATGTGGATGTGATAGGAAGCGTTATGAGGAACACACTGAGGTGGTTTGGCCATGTGGAGAGGATGGAGGGTGAAAGACTGACGAAGAGAGTGTATGTGAGTGAGGTGGAGGGGGAAAGAGGGAGGGGGAGGCCGAGGATGAGATGGAGAGATGGGGTGGAGAGGTATATGAGAGAGGGGGGTGTGAGTTGGGAGCAGGGGAGTGAAATGGCAGGGGACAGGGCGACTTGGAGGCGATTTGTTTGTGGCCACCCCAAACGGGATTGAGGCGTCTGGCAATAGATAGATAGATAGATAGATAGATTTTTACCCCATTTATCGTGGATTATTGGTGACAAGATGAGCTGTTGTTATTGGGGTTGAAGGGGGGGTGACAAGATGAGTTCATCACATAGTTACAGTGAGGAGGTGGTGCCTATAACCTCTCGTAAGTGTCAGAAATGTGTGGAGAAGTGGAAAAAGGTATAAAGAAAGAGGAAAAGAGAGTGGTGAGGGGAGACTGCGGGAGGGGGCGTGGCACCGAGGAGGCAGAGTTGGATGTCGATCTCCTAGATGACGACCCCACCATTTAACCCCCCACTACCCTTTCTCAATTTACTTAAGCATTACACTACACTTTATTTTTTTTAGTGTTATTATTTCAATCTATTATGGTAGAGGAAAAATAATAACTGCATTGATTTCAGTTTTAGTTGTCATAAACGTAAAATTATAGTAATAATTATTCGTTTATTAATATTAAGTGAACTGGAATCTTCAGTTAATAAAGTTTTGTACATTAATACATTCATTGATGTTTTTTCTGCTGTTTTTAAATCCCTACAATATGTTATTATGCCCACTTATAAATTGGGGGTTTGGTTTCCTGCCTATTTTGTGGTTACGGTTATTATTGTTTTGTATTTTTGGCTTTACATGTAGAGCATGGGCGCTGATGATCATTTTGATGTATAAAAGGTTTGTTTATTGCCTTCTGGTTATGACGTTGCCATAAACACAACTTTAAAGCGTCATAACTCAAAAGTACATTTTGGCGCCGATGCCCCTTTGGTTCTAGACGCCTCTTATGTTTTTGTTGTTGTTGTTGGAGCAGTAAAGTAAATTATACAAAGACTTTTCTAGAGTGTTAAACAGTAAGATTTCTTAATACATATTCTTTTCATCCGTGATAGAGCCGTACAGTTTCTCAATACAACTTATACTAATGGTTCTCTTCACTGTTAGAAAAGTTAAAACTTATATCGAACGAGTGCAAATGAGCTTAGATAGTCGCTGAGTGATTTTAGATTGATATTAGATACGGCTGACTGGGAGGTGGTGATCAAGTGCTTAGATGAATGGTTTGTTGTACGAGTGCCTTAGTTCACACCAGGATGCTATAGGGGAAATACTGTTAATTAGAATTTTGTGAAGACAAGATTCGCCAGCAAATCAAGAAAATAGTCCAAAATAATATAATTATACTAGATATGAAATAAATATCGACGATGAGTGCCGAAGTACTGTCATGCAATCAGCGTCTTACAGGACTTCTCAGATTCATGGAGCGCAGTCGGATCTATGCCTACATTTGGCATATACAAATAAAGTCGAAGAAGGTTCCAACTGTATCATAGAACACTCAGTACACACTGAAAGACTCAGTCCTTGACGCAGATATGCAGGAGATGGGGACAGTTTTTAAAAAACAGCAGCACAGTTTTTTTTTTTTTTTTCACCTATTATCTATTCTTTCGCTTCCCCATCAGGGGCTAGGGGACCAAAACCAAGGCATTTCATTTAATGGAAGGGTGACCAGCCTCACTCACACTGAACGGTATTATATGAGCAAATCCCAGCCTTCCCTCAAGCATAAACCTTTACCGGCTCGATCCAGCTGAAGTACCTTAGCCCACTAGATCACCAGACATCATTTAGTTATGTGGTAATCTCCCTCTGTAGAAACTAGTTTCAGATTTACCAGAAACCACTTGCCTTGTCTGCTAGCGCAGAGCCAACTTAAGGTTCCAGTATATAGAATGAAGGGAAGGTAAACGTCGCAGTTTATATATATTTTTTCCTGTGTAAAACTCAGCAGGGAACAAACAATGAATGTGCCAAACAGGTGCTGATTAGAACTACTTGGGCCCTGAGGCAAATTCTGCTTATGAGATCTTTTACCGTCATACACACAAACTCATAAATAAATTATTGTCATGTGACATACTGTCACAATCGATGAATAAATAATTGTCACTCTATTCTTCATTCAGTAAAACACGATAAGGGCAAAAAGTATACTGTATTATTGGTGACACACTAGGTTGGAGCCTGAAGCTTCAGCTTCATTGGACTGTAGAGGCAGACACATGGCTTGAGTATTAAAACTGAAAAGAAAGTAGAACAAATCGTGCATATTTAGTTGCTGGTATTTAACAGTTTAGGTGCTCTTCAGTTGTTACTGGCTAGTTCACCCGGCATTGCCCAGGAAAAAGCCTATCATCCTGCATACCGGCATTACTTTTGACCCTGGATGGCCGCTCCTCCTGTGGAAGACCCACTTTGTCTCATATTACCCATTGAACCTTTATATTTCCAAGGGCACATTTCGCCTGGGATATATTCCCCATGGGCTTGTTCCTATTTTCCCACTGCCTGTGCACCCATCAGCCCTGTCCACTCTGCACACCCCAATAATCCGTCCACCCATCTGACCAGTTGTAGCTAATTTTGATATGATTGCATTAGTTTAAAAAAATACGGTATGTTAATTTGCAACCATGTTTCCACCATGTTGATTTGATCCCCTAAATATTTCTGATCTTGGACATCAGGGGCACAACTGTAATGAACACACTTCAATCAGTCATAATAAGCTACAACAGTTAGAGCTGCTCAGTGAGGTCGATATGCATCCCTCTTGATTTCCATAGAAGACAGGCAGACAGACACACTTTCTCCTTTATATATATATATATATATATATATATATATATATATATATATATATATACACTTTCTCCTTTTATATATATATATATATATATATATATATATATATATATATATATATATATATATATACACTTTCTCCTTTATATATATATATATATATATCCTTGTATCTATATCCATCAATCTATATCTATACATACATATATATATATATATATATATATATATATCATCATCATCAGCCGTTTGAGTATCCACTGCGGGACCGGCCTATGCCGACTAAAGTCGGGACGATACAGCCAATGTATCTCTACCAAGCGGCTTAAGCTGTCTAGTAGAGAGTGTATGTAGAGTGAGAAGTGCTTGTTAGTTTAATTGTAGTGTTGGAGTGGCTTTGGATGTGTGTGTAGTCTGTGAACCAAGTGTAATCGGCCTGCCAAGCCGACTGGGTGCAAGCATACTTTACAGTAAGTGACACTGGTTAAACCACAGCACCCCTGGTGTCCGCCAATGCAGTACGTGGCCGGGTGAACACTCCCAAAGTTTATTACCCTGGCGGGGCACGAACCCTGGTCCATCCGTGTACGAAACGCACACTCTACCACCGTACCACAGAGGCTATATATATATATATATATATATATATATATATATATATATATATATATATATATATATATATATATACTGTATAATTTTATTATGAGTTACCTATATACTGTATAATTTTATTATGAGTTACCATTATCTTGAACTCCTTTCCAGCCCCAACTGCACCTCCAAGCATTTGTTGTCAAAATGAAGCTGGGTCATTAATCTTGGCAAAAAATGTAGGTGATTATTTTAATATGGTTGTATTGTTAATTTTCCAATTCTTAACGAGTTCATGTGCATGTTATTTCTTCATATCCTGCTTCCATGGTCACCTGGTAAAATATCAATTACCATCTACTGTGAGGTGTGATATGTACAGTAATTGCATAGGGATTAAATAACTAAACATGCTATGCAATAGATTCCTACCTACATGGCATAATTGACTTCCACTCCCACTCAGATTTCCAAAATGCCGAAGAAGAGCACCAAGTCGACCTGCGCGGCTGTTCGGAACCTGATCATTCTGCTGTGGGAGCGAGGGATGCCGCCACAGATCATAGCCAGGAATGTAAACACCAGCCTTGCTACAGTTTACAGATGGCTCAGAAGGTGGCGGGAATGGTGGTCATTGTTCAACAATCCACGTACTTGCATACCAAGGAAATATAGCATCATTCTACCTCAACGAAGCGATATAAACCCAACGTTGTTACTTCCATCAACTGTGTGGAATCATATGAATCATTGTTACCTCCGTGAATCATATCAGTCAGAGTTATCGTTGAAACACGATTATTTAAACACATTATCACTCATCCAACACTCTATCTCTGTATTACCAGACGCCTCAATCTCGTAAGGGGTGGCCACAAACAAATCGCCTCTATGTCATCCCGTCTCCCGCCATTTCAATGCTCTGCTCCCAGTTCACCCCCCCCCCTCTCTCTTATACCTCTCCACTCCATCCCTCCATCTCATCCTTGGCCTCCTCCTCCCTCTCCCCCTTTCCACTTTATTCATATACACTGTCCTAGCCAGTCTCTTGCTCTCCATCCTCTCCATATGGCCAAAGCACCTCTGTGTGTTTATCCTAACGCTTCCCATCACATCCACATCCACACCACTACGCTCCTTCACTTCCTCATTTGTCAGTATGTCTCTCTATGTGATTCCACATGCTCCTTTCAAGTAACTCATTTCCACTGCTCTAACTCTTGACTTCTGTCCCTCCAACAAGGTCCAAGCTTCACATCCATACATTAGAGTTGGTATCAGAATGCAGTGCTGCCACGAATAATTTTTTTACTTCCTTGCTCACTTCTCTGTTCCTTATCACTGCTTTCAAGGAACAAGCAACCTTTCTTCCTTCTTGTACATTTACAAGCACTTCACCCTCTAAACTTAAATTCTTACTCATCACATTACCCAAGTACTTAAACGCACTGACATTTGCATTTCCTTCTAATCCAACCTAACCCTACATTCAGTTACTTCATTTCTCTCGAAGATCATATTTTTACTTTTCCCTACATTCGCAATTAAATTCCGTTTCCTACACACTCTCCCAAACTCATTCACCAAGCCTTGCAGTTACTCTTCATCTTCACTGAACAACACAATATCATCTGTAAACAACAGTAGGCTACAGGGAGTTTCCACACATTGCCCTTTCTCATTAGGGCTACTCCAACATCCACTGCCCTACCTTGTATCCCTTTTAGCACCCCATCCCTATATAGACTGAACAACCATGGAAACATGACACATCCCTGTTTCAATCCAACTTTCAAATAGAAAAATTCACTCAGTTCACTGTCCAGACGCACTGCAGCCTTAGCACCCTCATACATACTCTTGACGACATTGAGCAACATCCCGTTTACTCCATATATTCACAATACTTCACACAATCCTTGCCTATCCACCCTGTAACATGCTTTCTCCAAATCCATGAAGGCCGCATACAACTTCTTTCCCTTCTCTAAAAATTTTTCCACTAAAGACCTAAAAATGAATCTCTGATCTACAGTATACTGCATCTTCCTTTCCTAAAACTTCCATGTTCTTCTCCAACTAATTTCTCTGTTATTTCTCTGACTCTGTCAATAAGTATCCTACCATATTCTTTTCCTATTACACTGTGAAGACAAATGCCTATTTGCCGACCACACACTTCTTTTTATCCTTTTCCTTTGTACAGAGGAATATTAATACCTGACTTCCAATTTTCCGGGATTTTACCTTCCTCCTCAATTAATCTGCATATCTTAACGATCCATTCTACTCTTATCTCTCCCACCTGCTTCACCATTTCATTGCACACTCCATCAATGTCTAAGGTTTTCCCCATTTTGACTTTCTTCATTTCTTCCAAACTTCCATTGTACCGAATTCTTTTCACATCTGTCCTTCTTCCAGCCATTCCCCAGCCACTTTTACTCGCATTACTTTTATTACCTATGCTCAACATTTCCTTAAAGTGTTCTCTCCACGTGCTCACTTTTTCTCCCTTCTCCACCAGTAATCTATTATTTTTATCTTTCACTCAATGACTCACTTCTTTAACGCCCTGTCTAACTTTCTTTACCTCTTTCCAGAACATTTTCTTACATTCCCTCTGTTTTACACTCAAATTCCTTCCAAATTCCACATCCACTCTCTTCTTTGTTCCTTGCTAATCTTTTCACCTTTCTCTTCCTCTCTACATAAATGCTCTCTTCTGCCTCTCGACTTCCTTCACACCCCTGCTTCTTATCCACTTATTATATGCTTTCTTCCTTTGTGTCACAGCATGTCTCACCTCTTCATTCCACCATTTGGTTTCTTGCATCCCACACGCCACATCACATTCTACACACAACCTCACATGTTGCACAGGTTTCTTCTGTGAATATCTTGCACACACATTCATATCATATTTACCCAGGAGCTCCTCAATTTCCCTTTCATAATCTGCCTTTTTTCCATCATCTTGTAACCTTTCCACCTTCCATTTAAGAACTACTTCCTCCTGTCCTTCCCCTCTTCTCTTCATCAGATTCATTTCAACCTTGACTTTCAGTACTACCAAGTGGTCATCACAAAATCCACTCTCCCAACCTCTACCTGCTCTTGCACCCATTACACACCTTCTCATTCTACCATCCACACACATATAATCAATCACTGCCATCCGTTCATTCAGTTCACTACCCACCATTCTTATCATTCTCCACGTATACCTGTGGAGCATTTTGTGCCTGAAGAAGGCATTGGCTATAACCAACCCCCTCTCGGCACAAATGTCCACTAGGTCACTGCCATGCTCATCCTCGTCTGCAGGCATACCCACTCACCAACTACTCCATTCACATTCACATTCCCTACTTTTCTATTCATAACTCCAATCTAAAACACTCTCTTATTAATTTCAAAGTTTTCCATGCATGCTTCCACATATGTCCAGAACTCTTCTTTCACTCTGCTTGCACGATCTTGCATTGGTGCACACACACACACACACACACACACACACACACACACACACACACACACACACACACACACAATAGCCAGCATTTGTAGTCGAAATTCCAAACTTACCAACACAGTTCTTGAGCTAACTGATCCATACACTCTAATGTTCTCCTTTCATTTCTTGCACACAACAATACACACCCCTTCTATTGCGATGTTGTTCTCACCGACTCCCACACGTATACCCCATCCATACTCCCCTTCTGTCACACTCTCACCTCACCATTTAGTTTCAGTTTACCCACATAAGTCCACTTTTGCACTCTCAAGCACCTGGACATTCTCTCTTTCTCTTTCTTTTTTATCTCATTATTTGCATCCATTACATTCCACACACACACAAACACACACACACACACACACACACACACACACACATATATATATATATATATATATATATATATATATATATATATATATATATATATATATATATATATATATTTATATATATGTACAGTATACAGTATATATATATATATATATATATATATATATATATATATATATATATATATATATATATATATATATATATATTGGCCAGTAGGATTATGCTTCTCTTATAAAGGTAAAAGTTGTTTTATATATATAATAGTTTCTGACACTGGGAATAGCCTTCACAACCTGCTCCCAAGGTCCAGGAGTCCTCCTACTTACCATTCAGCTCTGCATGTCACTGCTTCAATGCTAACACCCACCGTCCGTACTGAATACTGTACATGCTAGGGCTGTCTCATACAGGACTGGTGTACTTGTATTAGCAGGGGTATTTTTAGGACATGTCGGCGGGTCTTCTGGTAGATTAGTATAGTCTGCTTTTATTTAATTCAAATCCTTAAACTGTTCCCTGCCCCAGCTGGGATTTGAACCTCGGTCTTGTAGGACTCCAGGCCACCTCTCTATCGACTGAGCTACTGCCTCCCCCTAAATGGGGGGAGTAAATGTTCTTCAGTATGTGTAATTTCACTGTAATATCCCGTCTTTATTTTGGTTGGCACAAGGAATTTTTTGTGAGAATTCTTTGCTTAACTATAAAGGGAGTTAAAGGATCCTTCCTCAAACCCATCTAAGTACTTAACCTACCTGTAAAGTACCTTTCAGGTAACGTATTTCACTAAGCATATTTCATGTCCAGAGTTTTTGACATACTTATGAAATAAATGTCATTGTATGTACTAATTCTATCATTAACCAGCCCCGTCCCAACTAATTTTTTACAAGACCCACCCCCAAAACGTGAAAAATTTTCGATTTTTTTTTTTTTTTTTTTTTTTTGGCTGAAACCTCCGCTTTTGGTGAGAAACAATGGAAAATTACCAAGTAAGTCCTCACCTCAGCTTATAAGTGGTCGGGACAGGTGAGCCTCTGCGCACCTGGTCTCGTACTCTGTTGAGGCGTTGTATAGGTACCGAGTTTTCTTTGGTAGGGATAACTATTTGAAACCACCCAGAATACATAAATTTACATTTATTTGGTAAAAATTTACTTGTAGTAGAAAAACATACTGGTTCTGAAAAAAAAAAAAATATAGGCGATATAGGCGTAGGTTCATTATTGGAACACCTGAAAATCACTGATTTCTTGCACAACTGACCCACTGAGACTGTTGTTTCAACTTACATTCTATTTCTTAACTTACATTATATTTTTCAGCATACATTATACTTTTCTACAATCATTATACCATTTTCACCTTTCTATAATAGTTATCACATACTGACAGGCCTTACTATTATAGTGAGTGTAATATTATCGCATATTGACATGCCTTATTATTAAGGTGAGTGTGATATTCTAGCAAGCACATAGTGGCTGGAGTTAGAGGAAGGTGTCATGGGTATACGCACCAAAAATCACACACAAAATATGAAAAAAATTGCAAATTACAGATCTTGCAATTGCAAACCATATATATACGTCGTGGGTACTGAGCATGAAATAAAGTTGCGACGTGCATTATACGTTTTGGATACGAGGTGGGTTAATCAATCCTGAATCATGATAGTATTTAGGAAGGGACGAGTTCACAGCCAGTCGTGTCCATCCCTTCTTGCCAGGACTAAGATGGCGGGGAGTTGCCTGGCCTGGATTCTCACACTCTCTTAGTAGCCAAGCGCTCAAGCTCCCTCCACACATTGAACCCCCATTGGTAAAATACTGTCTCAAGTTTTTTTTTTTTTTTTTAATTATGAAAATGTAAATGGCATAGAGATTTCGTTTTCGGAGCAAAACTCAGACAGTATTAATTGTAGATTAATGAAATTTTCACATAGTTATGTGTCTTATGGTGAATTGGTGCCTTTTTATAGGTAGAATGCTTTGTTTTAAGTAGTTTTTTTGTATTATGAAAATTATAAAAATGTATAATTTTTCTCAGAGATTTCAAGGCGCCCTGCACAAGAAATCTGGAGGGACCACGTTATATTTACCATGGATAAACTAGTGAAATGTTTCAATCTTAATGTCTTTGTGTTATACGGGAGGAGGGTGGGCGGGCTGAAGGCCGTTATGCGCTTGGTAGGATGTGCAAGGAGGTGGGGGGGGGTATGTGCTTGGTCAGATGGAGAGTTGCAACAACGTAGCGCTCCCATTGCCTTCGACCTACAGACGATTTTATTCATCTCGTGAGATATTTTTTTCTCGAGCAAATTGACACTGTCTTCATTAATCCCTTCAATACGATGACAAATTTCTGTAGTTAATTCTTGGTACTACCAGACTACGGTATTCTATTCAGTTACGTAAAGCTTCCTAATATAGAACTCATTAGGGCTGCGTCTAGTAAAACCAGTTTTGAAAACTCAATCCAAAAACGAATGAGATCGTTTAGAAACGGCTATAATAACATACTGGGTTTAAGTATAAGAGATTTTTCCTAACTTCAACCAAACCGTATAGAGGTAACGAGAACACACTGTGAAGATGTTATCTGCCTGAAAGAGTGAATAATATCCTTGTTACCACCAGCCGCTTTACCATATTAATAGAAATAATTTTTAGTGTAAAGATTCAAGTATTTTTCTTGAACCCATTAACCCATGTCATTCTCTCTCTCTCTCTCTCTCTCTCTCTCTCTCTCTCTCTCTCATATTACATAGTTTGCTACTGTCAGACAATTTCATTCACTTAATATTTCAGCTCTAGTACGTAATTTTTCATTCAGTCTTCTTGCCATTAGACGCCTTTACTCAGACTGGTAGATTTCTGATGCGGTCGGAGGGGGGTGGGTTCACCATCCATTCACTCAGTGTAGTGCTGCTCTCGGGTGTCTGCCCTTTCCTCTCCTCCATCCTTCTTTCCTTCCATCCTCTTCTGTCTTTCTTTTCTTCCTTCTTTCCTCGTCCTTCTGATTACGAGTGACCTTACACTCCTTCTTCTGTCTTTCTTTCCATCATTCTTTCCTCTTCCTTCCGCCTGTGGCTGACTCTACACTGAGCGACAAGTCAAATGGTTTTCTGTACACCAGGAAACCATTTATTACGCCGAGTGGTAACCATATAACCAAATTTTGGCGCATGGTGGTTTAGTGGGTAATTACGGCACTCCAATCGGATTGAGTCAGTGAAGATTTATATCCAAGGGATGGTTGAGGTTTATTGCTCAAATAAGGCAACTCAGGGATGAGTGAGGTTGGTCATTTATCTTAATTTTCAGGACCAATTTGCCTAGCCACGGGGTCCTACGTTCCTCATGGGGCAATGTAGGATTGGATGATGGATGGATGGATGGTAGATTTCTGGGTGCGAAGGAATTATAATTTAACTTTTATCTATCCCATTTTTCTTTGCCCCATCATAAACATCGAAGTCTCGGCCTATGCTACTTAATTCCGATGTATGAGGAGAGAGACACCAATCACTGCTCATTCTTTCAACAATAGTAGCTACGAGTATATCCCGAAGTTTATCTGAAATGTGATCCCCGTGGACTGGAGGCGGAAGTCATTCAGCTCCTGCTGTACACCATACTCCTTTGGAGGGAATGGGAAGGAACCGTTTCAGCCATCGAGGCGGTAGCCGAATCGGTTGAGAGGTGGCTAGCGGCCTAATGGACCAAGGCTCGAATCCTGGCTGGGGCAGGGTAGAGTCTATGGATGTGAATTTATCTAAAGCAAACTTTAATGATCCACCAAAAGATCCGATGCCACGCTGTAAAAATACCCCCGCAAACACCAATACACCAGTACTGTACATGACAGTCCTAGTACGGATTCGATATGGACAGTGGATGTTAGCGCCGAAACAGTAGCATGTGGAGGTGTATAGGGTGTAGGAGGACTATTAGGCCTCAGGAAACGGGCTGTGAAGCCTATGCCCAGAGTCGGGCACATAAGGAAATACCGTTGCTACTCAGTTATATCGTTGCCACCACGGGTAGATGTCTCTGCCCAGCACCATTGTTTACCCTCATGTGGTACTTTATGAGTAATACGCACTATCGATCCCTCAGATGTAAACGCTACCATGTGTCCGTAGACTACAAGGACTATAAGTAAACTCCATCAACGTCTTTTAGTAAGTCACCCCAAAAAAAACGAAATTAAATTTTATGGTGGTAGCTCAACATTACTATTTTCACTTTAACTTGGCCCAGATTCTCGTCCTGTTGCGGCTTAGTTCACATAGTTCTGTGGTCGAAAGACACAATGCTACGGCTCTACATACTTTTGACAGCACTTCTTCATGACTAGCATGATACTGTATTATTAATTTGATGTTACAACTTAGCATTTTCTCTGGAGAGAAGGCATTTTTAGGCCAAGTTAGGGTAAAATGTGTGTGATATTATAAGACATAATAAAACTGAATAAGTAAAAAATAATCTCTCGCATCAATAAGATTAAGCTGGAGCCTGTGAGTGTGTCAGGAACCCAACATTTAAGTGGCATAGGAGTCTTTGTAGCACCATAGTTTAAGCGAGGCATTATGTGTATTATATCTTAAACATCTCTCGTCTCCACGTTATTTTGATCTAAATTTCATTACCGACAATATGCAAGATGATTCTGAGGTGTACTGCGCAGAATAAATCGCAAACGAAACAGTGTTACTAAAACAGCAACACACACTTAAATATTTCTCTTCGAAGGTAGAGAAATTTCCATGTAGTGTAGGAAATCAAAATGCAGATACTTGCTTGTACATGGAGTGCAAGAAATCACGTTGCTTGTAACTCTATGTACAATCACATAAATGGAAGAACACCATGAAGTGAGTGGATGGTCAGCGCATTTTTTTTTTTTTTTTTCCAAGAAGTGAGGACATCCATAATTGTCTCGACATTCATTTGAACAATTTACATTACCGTGCAAACTTATATCAGCATGTGAGGAGGAATAAGTCTGAGCATCACTTTCCCTCCGTTGAGAAGGTCGGGTACTGCAGTGGTATTATTGAAGACTAATATTGACACAGATGCAGGTACTTATGTTTTTTGTTGTTGTTGTTGGAGCAGTAAAGTAAATTATACAAAGACTTTTCTAGAGTGTTAAACAGTAAGATTTCTTAATCCATATTCTTTTCGTCCGTGATAGAGCCGTACAGTTTCTCAATACAACTTATACTAATGGTTCTCTTCACTGTTAGAAAAGTTAAAACTTATATCGAACGAGTGCAAATGAGCTTAGATAGTCGCTGAGTGATTTTAGATTGATATTAGATACGGCTGACTGGGAGGTGGTGATCAAGTGCTTAGATGAATGGTTCGTTGTACGAGTGCCTTAGTTCACACCAGGATGCTATAGGGGAAATACTGTTAGTTAGAATTTTGAGAAGACATGATTCGCCAGCAAATCAAGAAAATAGTCCAAAATAATATAATTATACTAGATATGAAATAAATATCGACGATGAGTGCCGAAGTACTGTCATGCAATCAGCGTCTTACAGGACTTCTCAGATTCATGGAGCGCAGTCGGATCTATGCCTACATTTGGCATATACAAATAAAGTCGAAGAAGGTTCCAACATTATCATAGAACACTCAGTACACTTTGAAAGACTCAGTCCTTGACGCAGATATGCAGGAGATGGGAACAGTTTTTCAAAAACAGGAGCACAGTTTTTTTTTTTTTCACCTATTATCTATTCTTTCGCTTCCCCATCAGGGGCTAGGGGCCCAAAACCAAGGTATTTCATTTAATGGAAGGGTGACCAGCCTCACTCTCACTGAACGGTATTATATGAGCAAAAATCCCAGCCTTCCCTCAAGCATAAACCTTTACCGGCTCGATCCAGCTGAAGTACCTTAGCCCACTAGATCACCAGACATCATTTAGTTATGTGGTAATCTCCCTCTGTAGAAACTAGTTTCAGATTTACCAGAAACCACTTGCCTTGTCTGCTAGCGCAGAGCCAACTTAAGGTTCCAGTATATAGAATGAAGGGAAGGTAAACGTCGCAGTTTATATATATTTTTTCCTGTGTAAAACTCAGCAGGGAACAAACAATGAATGTGCCAAACAGGTGCTGATTAGAACTACTTGGGCCCTGAGGCAAATTCTGCTTATGAGATCTTTTACCGTCATACACACAAACTCATAAATAAATTATTGCCATGTGACATACTGTCACAATCGATGAATAAATCATTGTCACTGTATTCTTCATTCAGTAAAACACGATAAGGGCAAAAAGTATACTGTATTATTGGTGACACACTAGGTTGGAGCCTGAAGCTTCAGCTTCATTGGACTGTAGAGGCAGACACATGGCTTGAGTATTAAAACTGAAAAGAAAGTAGAACAAATCGTGCATATTTAGTTGCTGGTATTTAACAGTTTAGGTGCTCTTCAGTTGTTACTGGCTAGTTCACCCGGCATTGCCCAGGAAAAAGCCTATCATCCTGCATACCGGCATTACTTTTGACCCTGGATGGCCGCTCCTCCTGTGGAAGACCCACTTTGTCTCATATTACCCATTGAACCTTTATATTTCCAAGGGCACATTTCGCCTGGGATATATTCCCCATGGGCTTGTTCCTATTTTCCCACTGCCTATGCACCCATCAGCCCTGTCCACCCTGCACACCCCAACAATCCGTCCACCCATCTGACCAGTTGTAGCTAATTTTGATATGATTGCATTAGTTTAAAAAAATACGGTATGTTAATTTGCAACCATGTTTCCACCATGTTGATTTGATCCCCTAAATATTTCTGATCTTGGACATCAGGGGCACAACTGTAATGAACACACTTCAATCAGTCATAAAAAGCTACAACAGTTAGAGCTGCTCAGTGAGGTCGATATGTATCCCTCTTGATTTCCACAGAAGACAGGCAGACAGACATTTTCTCCTTTATATATATATATATATATATATATATATATATATATATATATATATCCATCAATCTATATCTATCTATCTATACATATATATATGTCATCATCATCAGCCGTTTGAGTATCCACTGCGGGACCGGTCTATCTCGACTGAAATCGGGACGATACAGCCAATGTATCTCTACCAAGTGGCTTAAGCTGTCTAGTAGAGAGTGTATGTAGAGTGAGAAGTGCTTGTTAGTGTAATTGTAGTGTTGGAGTGGCTTCGGATGTGTGTGTAGTCTGTGAACCAAGTGTAATCAGCCTACGCAAGCCGACTGCGTGCAAGCATACTTTACAGTAAGCGACACTGGTTAAACCACAGCACCCCTGGTGTCCGCCAATGCAGTACGTGGCCGGGTGAACACTCCCAAAGTTTATTACCCTGGCGGGGCACGAACCCTGGTCCATCCGTGTACGAAACGCACACTCTACCACTGTACCACAGAGGCTCCATATATATATATATATATATATATATATATATATACCGTATAATTTTATTATGAGTTACTTGAGAGGAGCATGTGGAGTGACGTGGAGGGACAGGTTGACGAATGAAGAAGTGAAGGAACGCTGTGGGGTGGATGTGGATGTGGTTGAGAAGATTAGGAGAAATACACTGAGGTGGTTTGGACATGTGGAGAGAATTGAGAATGAAAGACTGACTAAGAGGGTGTATGTAGGTGAGGTGGGAGGAGGGAGAGGGAGAGGTAGACCAAGGATGAGGTGGAGGGATGGAGTTGAGAGGTATATGAGGGAGGGGGGGGTGAGTTGGGGGGAGGGTAGTCAGTTGGTGGGTGACAGAGCGACTTGGAGGCGTTTTGTCTGCGGCCACCCTTTGCGGGATTAAGGCGTCGGGCTATAGATAGATAGATAGATAGACCATTATCTTGAACTCCTTTCCAGCCTCAACTGCACCTCCAAGCATTTGGTGTCAAAATGAAGCTGGGTCATTAATCTTGGCAAAAAAAAGTAGGTGATTATTTTAATATGGTTGTATTGATTAATTTTTCAATTCTCAACGAGTTCATGTGCATGTTATTTCTTCATATCCTGCTTCCATGGTCACCTGGTAAAATATCAATTGCCATCTACTGTGAGGTGTGATATGTACAGTAATTGCATAGGCATTAAATAACTAAACATGGTAAGCAATAGATTCCTACCTACATGGCATAATTGACTTCCAATCCCACTCAGATTTTCAAAATTCCGAAGGAGAGAACCAAGTCGACCTGCGCGGCTGTGCGGACCCTGATCATTCTGCTGTGGGAGAGAGGGATGCCGCCACAGATCATAGCCAGGAATGTTAACACCAGCCTTGCTACAGTTTACAGATGGCTCAGAAGGTGGCGGGAATGGTGGTCATTGTTCAACAATCCACGTACGAGCATACCAAGGAAATATAGCATCATTCTACTTCAACGAAGCGATATAAACCCAACGTTGTTACTTCCATCAACTGTGTGGAATCATATAAATCATTGTTACCTCCATGAATCATATCAGTCAGAGTTATCGTTGAAACACGATTATTTAAACACATTATCACTCATCCAACACTCTATCTCTGTATTACCAGACGCCTCAATCTCGTAAGGGGTGGCCACAAACAAATCGCCTCTATGTCATCCCGTCTCCCGCCATTTCAATGCTCTGCTCCCAGTTCACCCCCCCCCCTTCTCTCTTATACCTCTCCACTCCATCCCTCCATGTCATCCTTGGCCTCCTCCTCCCTCTCCCCCTCTCCACTTTATTCATATACACTGTCCTCGCCAGTCTCTTGCTCTCCATCCTCTCCATATGGCCAAAGCACCTCTGTGTGTTTCTCCTAATGCTTCCCATCACATCCACATCCACACCACAACGCTCCTTCACTTCCTCATTTGTCAGTATGTCTCTCTATGTGATTCCACATGCTACTTTCAAGTAACTCATTTCCACTGCTCTCACTCTTGACTTCTGTCCCTCCAACAAGGTCCAAGCTTCACATCCATACATTAGAGTTGGTATCAGAATACAGTGTTGCCATGAATGATTTTTTTACTTCCTTGCTCACATCTCTGTTCCTTATCACTGCTTTCAAGGAACAAGCAACCTTTCTTCCTTCTTGTACATTTACAAGCACTTCACCCTCTAAACTTAAATTCTTACTCATCACATTACCCCAAGTACTTAAACGCACTGACATTTGCATTTCCTTCTAATCCAACCTAACCCTACATTCAGTTACTTCATTTCTCTCGAAGATCATATTTTTACTTTTCCCTACATTCGCAAATAAATTCCGTTTCCTACACACTCTCCCAAACTCATTCACCAAGCCTTGCAGTTACCCTTCATCTTCACTGAACAACACAATATCATCTGTAAACAACAGTAGGCTACAGGGAGTTTCCACACACTGCCCTTTCTCATTAGGGCTACTCCAACATCCACTGCCCTACCTTGTATCCCTTTTAGCATCCCATCCCTATATAGACTGAACAACCATAGAAACATGACACATCCCTGTTTCAATCCAACTTTCAAATAGAAAAATTCACTCAGTTCACTGTCCAGATGCACTGCGGCCTTAGCACCCTCATTCATACTCTTGACGACATTGAACAACATCCCGTTTACTCCATATATTCACAATACTTCACACAATCCTTGCCTATCCACCCTGTCACATGCTTTCTCCAAATCCATGAAGGCCGCATACAACTTCTTTCCCTTCTCTAATAATTTTTCCACTAAAGACCTAAAAATTAATCTCTGACCTACAATATACTGCATCTTCCATTCCTAAAACTTCCATGTTCTTCTCCAACTAATTTCCCTGTTATTTCTCTAACTCTGTCAATAAGTATCCTACCATATTCTTTTCCTATTACACTATGAAAACAAATGCCTATTTGCTTACCACACACTTCTTTTTATCCTTTTCCTTTGTACAGAGGAATATTAATACCTGACTTCCAATTTTCCGGGATTTTACCTTCCTCCTCAACTAATCTGCATATCTTAACGATCCATTCTACTCTTATCTCTCCCACCTGCTTCAACATTTCACCGCACACTCCATCAGTATCTAGGGTTTTCCCCATTTTGACTTTCTTCATTTCTTCCAAACTTCCATTGTACCGAATTCTTTTCACATCTCTCCTTCTCCCAGTCATTCCCCAGCCACTTTTACTCGCATTACTTTTATTACCTATGCTCAACAATTCTTTAAAGTGTTCTCTCCACGTGCTCACTTTTTCTCCCTTCTCCACTAGTAATCTAATATTTTTATCTTTCACTCACTGACTCACTTCTTTAACGCCCTGTCTAACTTTCTTTACCTCTTTCCAGAACATTTTCTTACATTCCCTCTGTTTTACACTCATATTCCTTCCAAATTCCACATCCACTCTCTTCTTTCTTACTAATCTTTTCACCTTTCTCTTCCTCTCTACAAAAACGCTCTCTTCTGCCTCTCGACTTCATTCACACCCCTGCTTCTTATCCACTTATTATATGCATTCTTCCTTTGTGTTACAGCGTCTCTCACCTCTTCATTCCACCATTTAGTTCCTTGCACCCCACACGCCACATCACATTCTACACACAACCTCACATGTTGCACAGATTTCTTCTGTGAATATCTTGCACACACATTCTATCTATCTATCTATCTATTGCCAGACGCCTCAATCCCGTTTGGGGTGGCCACAAAGAAATCGCCTCCAAGTCGCCCTGTCCCCCGCCATTTCACTCCCCTGCTCCCAACTCACACCCCCCTCTCTCATATACCTCTCCACCCCATCTCTCCATCTCATCCTCGGCCTCCCCCTCCCTCTTTCCCCCTCCACCTCACTTACATACACTCTCTTCGTCAGTCTTTGACCCTTCATCCTCTCCACATGGCCAAACCACCTCAGTGTGTTCCTCATAACACTTCCTATCACATCCACATCAACACCACAACGCTCCTTTATATCCTCATTCGTCAGCCTGTCTCTCCATGTGACTCCACAGGCTCCTCTTAAATAACTCATTTCCACGGCTCTCACTCTTGACTTGTGTCCTTCCAACAACGTCCAAGCTTCACTTCCGTACGTTAGAGTTGGTATCACAATACTGTCATGTAGTAACTTTTTCACTTCCATGCTCACTTCCCTGTTTCTTATCACTGCTTTCAAAGAACCAGCAACCTTTCTTCCCTGCTGTACCCTTTCAAGCACTTCACCCTCCAAACCTCCATCCTTACTCATCACACTACCCAAGTACTTAAACGTACTCACATTTTCCAATTCCTCACCATCCAACCTCGCTGTACATTCAATGACTTCACCTCTCTCAAAGACCATCACTTTACTCTTCCCTACATTCACCTTTAGATTCCGTTTCTTACACACTCTCTCAAACTCATCCACGAAGCCTTGCAGCTCCCCTTCGTCTTCACTCAACAACACGGTATCATCTGCAAACAACAGTACAGGGAGTTTCCAAACACACATTCATATCATATATACCCAGTAGTTCCTCCACTTCCCTTTCATAATCTGCCTTTTTTCCATACTCTTGTAACCTTTCCACCTTCCTTTTAAGAACTAGTTCCTCCTGTCCTTCCCCTCTTCTCTTCATCAGATTCATTTCAACCTTGACTTTCAGTACTACCAAATGGTCATCACAAAATCCACTCTCCCAACCTCTACCTGCTCTTGCACCCATTACACACCTTCTCATTCTACCATCCACACACATATAATCAATCACTGCCATCCGTTCATTCAGTTCACTACCCACCATTCTTATCATTCTCCACGTATACCTGTGGAGCATTTTGTGCCTGAAGAAGGCATTGGCTATAACCAACCCCCTCTCGGCACAAATGTCCACTAGGTCACTGCCATGCTCATCCTCGTCTGCAGGCATACCCACTCACCAACTAGTCCATTCATATTCACATTCCCTACTTTTCTATTCATAACTCCATTCAAAAACACTCTCTCATTCCTTTCGAAGTTTTCCATGCATGCTTCCACATATGTCCAGAACTCTTCTTTCACTCTGCTTGCACGATCTTGCATTTGTACACACACACACACACACACACACACACACAATAGCCAGCATTTGTAGTCGAAATTCCAAACTTACCCACACAGTTCTTGAGCTAACTGATCCATACACTCTTACGTTCTCCTTTCATTTCTTGCACACAACAATACACACCCCTTCTATTGCCATGATGTTCTCACCGACTCTCACACGTATACCCCATCCATACTCCCCTTCTGTCACACTCTCACCTCACCATTTAGTTTCAGTTTACCCACATAAGTCCACTTTTGCACTCTCAAGCACCTGGACATTCTCTCTTTCTCTTTTACCTCATTATTTGCATCTATTACATTCCATACACACACACACACACACACACACACACACACACACACACACACACACATATATATATATATATATATATATATATATATATATATAAGATACTGGAGCCAACCCACCCCTGAATCACATCTTTTATACATTTCAGCCCGGAATCGAGCTAAGTCTGTTCTTCGCTCTGCTAAAAATAATTTTATCCGTGCTAAATGCTCCCAACTCTCCGACTCGAATTCTTCCTGCTCCTTTTTGTACCTTGCCAAAAACCTATCTAACAACTTTACCTCATCATCCTTCCCTCCTCTTTTCTACTCTGATGGCTCTGTAGCTATTTCTTCTACTGATAAAGCAGATCTCTTTGCTCAGACTTTCTCCTCCAATTCCACCTTAGACGATTTCGGTGCTGTTCCACCATCACTTCCCCGCTCTGACTTCCTCATGGCTGACATTAAAATTTCTTCAGCTGATGTATTTTCTGCTATCACAGGCCTCAGTACTAATAAGGCATATGGGACTGATGGAATCCCTCCTGTTGTTCTCAAGAACTGTGCTTCTGTGCTTACACCCTGCCTAGGCAAACTCTTTCGGCTTTGTCTATCAACTTGTACCTTTCGTTCTTCCTGGAAGTTTGCTCCCATTCAGCCAGTCCCAAAGAAGGGTGACCATTCCTAACCCTCTAACTATCGTCCAATTGCTTTGTCTTCTTGTATCTCAAAAGTTTTCGAGTCAGTTCTTAATAGAAGAATTTTAAAGCATCTTTCCTATCACAACCTTCTTTCTGATCGTCAGTATGGTTTCTGTCAGGGACGCTCCACTGGCGATCTTCTCACCTACCTTTCAGACTCCTTGTCATCCTCCTTTCGGGACTTTGGCGACAGGTTTGCCATTGCACTTGACATCTCAAAGGCTTTCGATCGAGTCTGGCATAAATCTTTAATTTCCAAACTGCCCTCTTACGGTTTCTATCCTTCTATCTGTGCCTTCATCTCTAGCTTCCTTTCTGGTCGTTTTATAGCCACTGTTGTAGACGGCCATCATTCTTCTCCTCGATCTATCAACAGTGGTTTCCTCAGGGCTCTGTCCTATTACCAACTCTCTTCCTCTTTTTCATCAGTGACCTTCTAAGCTGTACATCTAACCCTATCCACTCATACGCTGATGACTCCACCCTTCACCTTTCCATTCGGTTTTTGCAACGTCCATTTCAGCAGTTAATTCAACAAACAAGGGATGAAGCTATGGCACACCTAATGTCTGACTTGTCTTGTATCTCTGACTGGGGTAAAAATAATCTTATTGTTTTTAATGTATCAAAGTTTCGGTTTTTACACCTATTAACCCGGCAAAATCTTCCACAGGTATACCCACTAACGTTTAATAATATTCAACATACTCCTGCATCATCCTTGAACATGCTTGGGGTTTCATTCACTCAGGACTTATCTTGGAAAGATCATATTACATCTCTTGTAAAATCGGCTTCCAAGAGATTAGGTGTACTAAGCCTACTCCATTCCTTCTGTACCCTTGCACAATTGTTGACTCTATACAGGAGTTTTATCCTCCCCTGTGTGGAGTACAACTCTCATGTGTGGGGAGGCTCCCCACATACAGCTCTTCTCAATAGGGTTAAGTCAAAGGCTTTTCGTCTCATTAACTCTCCTCCTCTTACCGACTCCCTTCAACTTCTGTCTCTTCGCCGCACTGTTGCCTCTTCATCTCTTTTCTATCGCTACTTCAATGGTCACTGTTCCTCTGAACTGTCTGCATGCATTCCTCCACCTCTACGACGGGCGCCTAGCACCCGTCTAGCTGCAAACTCTCATCCCTTTTCTGTCCAACTATCTAATGCAACGGTTAACCGTTACTCCCAGTCCTTCATTTATGCAACAGGTCAACTTTGGAACTGTCTCCCTCTGTCTGTATTTCCTGCTTCCTATGATCTGCAGTCTTTCAAACGCAGTGTGTCCAGGCATCTGGAAATGATCGGATCTTGAATTTGGCTCTCTCTTGTATTTTGTTTTTCTCTTTGAGGAAGAATAACTGCGGGCCCACGGCCTTTGGTTCCTTCTACCTCACATAAATAAATATATATATATATATATATATATATATATATATATATATATATATATATATATATATGTACACACGAGTATGTATGTATAATTTAAGCAGTAAGACAATTTTTATCTGTTTAAGATAGGCAGGAACAAATATGATTGTCGGGGGAACAAAAAAAAAAAAAGTACTCCATGAAATTTGCGACAAAGCAGTCTCAGAAGTCCTCGGTTTGGTCTAGTGCACTATGAAACTTGACACAAAGTCTTTCACAATATTTGATAAAGAAAATAAATAAATAAAATGCATAAAACAACTGTCCACCTGGGGAGATGTATTTTTGAAAAAGCACTATCGCTTATGTTTTCTCGGTATGGTTACTTATATATGTGAAGTCGCTTCAAAATAATCATGTAATTGTATATGGTGCACGTCTTTACTGAATTCTAAAACTCACAACACCATATATATTTTAATGTGCTTGGTAATTCCCACGTTTTGTTCACATTGTAAAACGATCAAAATGTTCGAATACTTACCTCCTCGGGTGTATATTCATATAAATATTCTTAACTAGGACAACTGTCAAATAAGCAATTTTCTTTTCTTCCAGATATTTATGAATGCATAGGATATTATCTTTGCCAGCCAACCCACAATAATTCCTGACACGTGTGGTTCTCTTTCATCTGTTGATGTTCCCAGTAACACCTGTGCCTCGCCTGACAGTCACCAGGTGATGAGTGCATGTGTGCAATGTAGAGAAGCACTACAAATTTAAAGTCGATGGTGTTGTGTTGGGCGAGGTATTTCATCCATTAGTGTCAGCACAGTGAAAATTGGGGAAGGTTTAGCTCTTTGTGATTTTAGGCGATAGCGTAGGATAGCGATTATTAAAAAAATAAATTTCGCAATGTTTGAATGTTAGTTCAGTTTTTTGCATTGTACTCGTGAACATAAACTGCAAAGATCAAAATAAAATGGATAAAACAATAAAATAAAAAGTACAACTAATATTGGCTTAATGACATGTGCCTTTGGACAAGAAGTCGACAGCAAAGGGGGGAAAAAAAAAAAAGTGGGGAGTGTAAGTGAGGGGGGGAGTCACACTTCGCAAACAAACATTAACAACGTAGGTAGTGAGTATATCGAAGCTAAATAGGTTTATATGAAAGCTGGAATGGATGTCTGTACATGTTTCTTCTTCAAGAACCCATGAATGACAGTAGTTCCAGCACTTGCAACTGACCTCTCTTCCTTTAACACTTTGTATGTGAGTGGCTGCAGTGGGGATACTGAAGCTTGCACCCACTTCCGAAGTCTCAGGATATGAGCGAATGTTCACAGGGGCGTATGCCATAATATACGCGAAAGTTGGCAAGTACTTGTTCGACAGTGCGGAGTTACACTTGCGGATGAAAGTGAGCAGACACTACTAGACTCAGTATAGTCTATGTGATGTGGCTGAATACAGCATGAAGTACAGGTTTGTGAAAAATGAGGCTTCGCTAAAGTGAAGAACCACATGGGACCTCGTTAGAGTGAAGTTGAAGCATCTAAAACTGAACTATGGTGATATCACTATAATTTTCTTGGTTAATTGGTGAACGTGCAATAACCACTAGTTCTAAACAGACTTGATTGGCCCTGTGCAACATGGAAGGTTATAAAATTACGAATATAGTAAAGACCCAAGTAACATACATACACGTGCAATGCCTGCATAATATCAGCGTAGAGTAGTAGTGTCAGATACCTTCACAATACGGTATTATGATTTTATAGATTAACTAACTTAGATTTCATGGATTAAATTTTTCGAAATGTTCCATAGCGGTAGTGTAATAATTTGAAATTAGGGCTCACATGCAAGCCTACTTCCGGTTTAATCCTAACCTAACCTAATGTCTCCCAAATATAACATTTCGAAATATTGAATCCATGATATCTAAATCCAGCATTCCATAAAATCACAGCGTTGTTTGGAGGAAGAATCTCAAATGGCTCAAGCATAGTAAATAAAAGAGTGCAATGATCATACTAAAATTAAAATCAGTACAGGCTTATAATTAGGAACTAGGCTTCAAATTAGCTGAGGAGGTAGAATTATGCAAATGTGTCGTGATGAGAAATGAAAACGAAGCATAATTAGGTCATGAACAAGGCAACTGGTATGCAGTTCTTAACCCATACTAACCTGTTAACTTGTTATTCATCAGTCAAAAAGATATCGAGATCAATTTTTAAGAGGACAGAGATAATTAATACACGGCCAAGGAAGAAAAGTAAAAAAAAAAAAAAATACTGTTAACCAAACGAGATGTATTTCATATATTTTTTTTTTCCTTACTACCTCCAACGCATTTCTTAAACTAAGACTAGATTTTTATTTTTTCTGGGTAAGTTATATACAGCAATGCCTTTCATTAATCCATTTCACCAAGGTAAGTATCTCCCAAGCTGTATACATATACCTGGAGGTATCAAAGTCGTTAATACTTATGCTAGATCATCGGCAGATGTTATAATTAATGCAGTAATATTAATGAAACTATTCGACAGGAATGGCACTAATCATGCTGGATATCATGTGCCAAATTCAACAAACTCTTCTGTAACAGTAAAGGTTCTGTAAGATACTACCTCACTCCTTTCCAAAGTATAACTAGTGAGCTGTTTTTCAAAAATGCCCGCAACGCATATGTGCAGGCTGAATTAAATAACAGATAAGTTTCTCATTTTTCTTTTGTTTGTTTTAATGCCACTGGTACTAGTTCCATACTAATTTTATTAAAAAAGTAAAATTTAATGAAGGTTATTGAATACTCAGTGTCACATTATATAGCCTAAACAATATATATATATATATATATATATATATATATATATATATATATATATATTGCATAATGCTAGCATTCCCATTTATACGATAAAACAAGCGTCTCGCTTGTGTTCTTACCTAATTGTACTTACCTAATTGTATCTTTACAGGAATGAGTCAAGCTCGTACTGTCCCGTGTCTTAAACCATATTTATCGTACATATCCTTAAATTTGTGAATAGTTTTGGCACACACTATTTCATTCGGTAGTGCAGTCCATTGATCAATTGCTCTGTTTGGGAAACTGAATTTCCTTACGTCTTTATCACCTCTCTTCTTATGCAGTTTTTTGCAGTGTCCTCTTGCTGATGCTTCTCCATATGTTAAGTAATCATTTATGTCTATTTTCTCCTTCCCTGATATGCACTTATATAGCATTATCATGTCACCTCTTTTCCTTCTCTCCTGTAGTGTTGGTAGATTCAGTTTATTTAGTCTTTCTTCGTAGCTTAGGTCCCTTAAGCTTGGTATCCATCTTGTAGCGGCCCTTTGAACTTTTTCAATCTTGTCTATATGCTTTTTGAGATGAGGACTCCAGACTACTGATGCATATTCCAGGGTTGGTCTAATGAATGATGTTATTATCCTTCTTAGCATGTCTTCATTTATGTATGTGAATGCTATTCTCATATTTGCAAGCAGTGTATACATGTTCCGTACCTTCTCGCTGATGTGGTCAGCCGGAGATAGTCTGTTATTGATAATCACACCTAGGTCTTTCTCTCTTTCTGATGTGTATAGGGTTTTATTTCCTAACTTATAATCCCAATCAGGTCTTTTTCCACTTTTACCAAACTTGATTACATGACACTTGTCCACATTGAATTCCATTTGCCATGTACTACACCATTCATGAAGTTTATTTAATTCTTCTTGTAGCTCCCTACAAGAGTCTGTGCTAGTAATTCTCCTTTGTATTTTTGCATCATCTGTGTGTGTGTGTGTGTGTGTGTGTGTGTGTGTGTGTGTGTGTGTGTGTGTGTGTGTGTGTGTGTGTGTGTGTGTGTGTGTGTGTGTGTGTGTGTGTGTGCGCGTTTCAATCCAAACATATTTCTGGTGAAACGATCGAAGGCCAGCCAGTTTTTCTTTCTTTCTTTTTTTTTTTTTTTTTTTTTTTTAACAAGAGGTAAGAATCACAGTACAAAGTCAAACGTTGTTCTATCAATATCAGCAGTTTTTATCCGATGATCAGACCCGGCGGAAGGGTTGAAACTAAGTCAAGGTCACAGAGTATGGTGAATGTTGGACACGTGGGTTTGATTGGTAACTTAATTACACGATCGATTCTGGTCAGATTTCTATCGAACTTGGTGGAAGGCTTGAGGGTCACCAAAGTGGTTACCATACTTTTTTTTTTTTTTTTTTAGAACAGTAAGTGAATGGTCAAGGTCTCAGGGCAGGACAGGTTTAGGATGGGACAAGAATAAGAGATGAATTTGCATTACAATCAGAGGTCAAGGTCACACAGAGAGGTGAAAGGTCATTGTGAGAAAGCAAGGTCATCTAGGTGTTATTCTGATTTCAGCCGAACTTACTAAAAGGGTTACGGGTAAAGAGTGAACAAAGTTATTTTAATGTATGAACAATCACTGAAGGGTCAAAGTAACAAAACAAGGTCAGAGTTCAACCCGTTAGCCTGTATGTAATACCTAAAGCAGTTTTGATCTGATTGGGTGAAACTTGGTGGCGGAGTTAAAGGTCACCCAAAGGACTGACATATCATTTTTGCCGCCCCTCTGGGGGACTAGCTTACAATTAGTTTAGATTCTAATTCACTGAAATTAACCATCAGTATGTCACTCGTGTGATTTTATAGCCGGAAAAACCTGTGGCATGCGACCAATGTTGTGTACACTGTTGTTCAATAACACTAGATCTGTCATTTGAACATCGTGTTAAAGGCCTCCAGAAATAAAAATATATAAACTAGAAAGCACTCACAGAGCGCATACCTCCGCCAATACCATTGCAAGACCCGGATCCACCGCAATATGTAATCAATCCTTTTTTCACCCATGGCCCATCCTTTCACAAAATTTCTTTGAAATTCATTGAAGTCTTTTGGAGGTATCGTGTGGACAATCAAACAGACATAGGTGAATACATAACTTCCTCCAAGTTCGTCGGTGAAGGTAATAATAAGATGACTGTGTAAAAAATAAAGACAAAAATAAAGCAATTAGAGAGCGTACACCTTTGCCAACGCCTATACCAGACACCAAAAATCACCACCAGAATTATATCAACTCCTCCATGGCCCATGACCCACATACCCTCAAACAGTCATTGAAATCCATAAATAACTATTTGGCCTATCTTGTGAATCCCCACAAAAAAGTCCTGAAGGGGATTCAAATGCAGATCACCACCAAAATTTAATCGACTCTTCCTTGACCCATAATCCACATACCACAAAATTACAGTGAAATACCTAATTAACTGTTTGATGTATCTTGTGGAAAACATACAGATGAAACTGCCGAAGGTAGAGTGCTTGCTGGAAAGATGCACCAGTTTACTGTATATATATATATATATATATATATATATATATATATATATATATATATATATATATATATATATATATATTGTTACGCTGTCCGCCAGTCCGTTCCCGCGGGTGCAGCCGTTACAGCTGGGCTAGGGGATTATGCAGTATCCGTGTCATTCGCGGAGTTTAAATTAGCGAGTGTTACAAGTTTTTTTTGTTTCTTTCGTTCCTGCCACTGAGGGCAATTTTATTTAATACCATGCTGAGAATGCATTTGATTATTTTGATTGTCTTATGTGAGCTCCCAGTATATTTAATGATGTTTTGCTTGCAATAGAAGTACCAATTCATTGTAGAGAGAGAGAGGGGCACGAATTTAAGTTCCTTATTAATTAATCTGATTCATGCGTTCACGCTTGGCTGCACACGAGCCTAGCATTCGTCCAGTGTCTTCCCAACCAGCTTCGATATCGTGTGTGTGTGTACACTCTCTCCCCAGTCATATTATTTTTTGTATAGAGAGAACACGTCGGTGTCTCTAAGCCGAGCTGGCGTTTTCATTTAAGTTCATTTTATTCTTTTGTTTGCTGACTGAGGGAAGTAGCTATTTTATTTGATTTTGTGACCGTGTTGTCTTTGGAGGGCCAGGCTGGCTCACCGTGGTCCTCTCGCTGCCTTTATTAACGTTCACCAACACACGTACATACACACACACCCCTAACCCCTACACAGTTCAATCCCATCTCCTTGCACAAGGCTAGTGAGGACTATCGTGAGCTATCAACTGCTTTCCCCCTTGGACACGGGTTAAGTACAAATTCGTCACCACCGGAAATAAGTGGGAGGTATTCCTGTAGACTGTCTCGGGCGGTATATCCGGTAGTGACTATAGTAGGCTAGGACCATAGGTAGGCTGTTCCGTTTGTTACTGTCAAAGTACAGAATGTTGCGTACTTAAGTGATACTTCTTCCGTTGCGCAGTTTTTCTCTAGTTTACGGAGTGTGAGTGCCGGGGTCTGCGTTATTTTCACAACGCAGTGGAGGCCGATCATCTAAAACTACTTTTGTTGTCTTTTTGTAATAGCCCCGGGCTGGCGCTACCGTAACAGTGGCGACCTCGCATCAGGATATCCTAACAGTGCCTTCCTCTTGCTAGGATATCGTTACCTTGGCGTTCTCTGTGCTTTGAGGTGAAGTTGATGAGTGTCAAGTTTCTCAGTCAGCATTAGTTATTTCATTATTCAGTACTGCAATTGAATTGTCGCCATGGAGTCATGCGTGTCTACACCAGAAGGCGTACGTGCT
Source organism: Coenobita brevimanus (assembly GCF_032717465.1). Lineage (NCBI taxonomy): Eukaryota > Metazoa > Arthropoda > Malacostraca > Decapoda > Coenobitidae > Coenobita > Coenobita brevimanus. Next base: position 55,840,721 of record NC_136993.1, on the reverse strand, counting down.
GAGTCATCTGTGGATAAGGAAAATATGGAACAACGAGAGGCACATAGCAAAGGTACTCCCCGTGTGAGCCCTGTGTTTAACTATGGTGCTGATCTGCCTCGTTTCGCTACCCCATTATTACCATCTATGATGCCGCCGAGCCAGTTTACAGCAGTTCCCCCAGGTATGTCTACCCAGTGGGCACAGCTTGCGTAATTCACATGGAAACCACGTGGAAATAACACGTGGATATGATGAGTAAATGTGGTTCATTTTGCAAGACGATTTCACATGGATGTGACACGTGATTTCCATGTCTCTATACTCGCATAAAACAAGAGTCAAATCCACGTATTTTATGTGAAAATTAGGTGGTATATTACACATGCTACTCTCGATGAGATTTCTACACGTCTAAAAAGCACTTAAATATTCTGCAGGAGTAGATAGGCCTATTTATATGCATTATTTACAATATAATATACAAGAATAAATTTATTGTATTGTAGATTATACATATAAATGGTCATACTACAGCAAAATATTCACATGCTCTGTAAAAGAAAGGTTTTTAAAGACTGACAATGTTAGGAAAATTATAATCTTTCTGGAAGCATGGATTATATTGTCCTTAGGGTAAAAAAATTATTACAAACACTTATATGGTCAGGATTTACATAGGCAATTTAATTACTAATTCTATGGCAACATATACTTACTATTTTTTAAACCACCATAATTCAACCCTACACGCCTTTTCTGAGTTAGGGGGATCACAGAGAGTAACCCAATATCAGAAGTCTGTCCCCAATTCCTTCAAGGAAACAACTGCACTTGGCACGTACTGGCATGCCACCAGCCAAGGGCCCCTAGTGGCAGATGGTACAGTTGCCTCAAGATATTCCTTTATCCCATGCAGTTTTCACTATGCATATAATCTAATATATATATGAATGAAAGAAAATTACCATTTACTTACAAATACAGTAAACTATTCATTTTAAGCAAAATCTTGTCCATAAAGCTATTTCTGTGGTTTTATTTGTATAGTGAAAACTTTATGGGGTAAAGGAACACCTTGAGGCAACTGTCTATAGGCATGAACGATTAAAGAATTTGATGGGAGATTGGCAAAAATGGAAATTTGTGGACTGAGTAGTAGTGGAAGCAGGAGGGGATAGCATAGCTTATTGTGGAGTGGAGAGGAAGCTTGAATTGTTTGGTCTGGTTTAAGTGAAGGCTATAAAGAAAGAAAGAAAGGGAGAATTAAAAATTTCATCAGAAAGAATAGCAAAAATTATGAAAGCATAAAAAGCATAGAAGAAATTTAGTGTGAATATTAGATAGGGATAGAGATAGCTCTCTCTCTTTATATATATATATATATATATATATATATATATAATGTGTCTGTGTTTTAATACTACTGTAGATGAAAATAGGTTCTTCTGGGATAAACTGAATGATTGTATAAAGTTTTGGTCCTAGGAGATAAGAATAGGAAGATGGAAGTGAACAGAATATTTTAAGGAAATCTGGTTAGAGCGAGGAAACAAATGGCTTTTTTTTTTTTTTTTTAGAAATCAGTGCAGAAAGACAATGTTCATGGCAAACACATGTTTTGAACACAAATTCATCCACAGATATAATTGGTATGTTGAAAATTAGTAGGAAGTGAACTCTTACTGATTATGTGGTTGTGAATGAAAGACTCTTTGAAAAGGTGGAAGATGCAAAAAGCAGCAGGCTTGTTGAAAGGCTCAGATCACAGTAATGACAAAGTTGTGGGATGGGATGGTGGGTCAAAAGGAATAAACTGAGGAGGTTTGGTCACGTGCAAATAATGGAAGGCATTTGAATAGCCAGAAGAAACTTCCTGGAATTTAGGCATTGGACATGATAAGACAGAGTGGGTGATGGGTTTATAACTTTTCAACACATAATCCCTTACAATGTAGATTTCTTAGCTTATCAATACAAAAGGTACAAAAATATTCTGTTCATACTCCATTCATCACAGCATATTCTCCATACCTTGTAATTCCATAACACAATTTCACCTATATAAAAACAGTAGTAGAAAACATAAACCAAAATTTTCAAAAAGTACCAGTAGGCTACTCATTAAATAAGTAGAAACATAACTCCCATAACCCATTATCATTCACTGTAATGAAAGATTGTAACAATGTGTGTTGTAAAATGCTATCATATTCACATTGGTAAGTGGACATTTTCTACTTTTCTGTAACATTTTAAAAAAATTTCTTATACCTCACAATTTTCCACAAATTGGCAAAGCTCTGTCCCTATTGTCCCCAGTTAAAGGTATGGAGTTTTTACTGTCTATAAATCTTTATAAATGGTATTTTCCATAGGAAAAGCATAGTAATATGTTGAAGGTAAATGGTAAAAGATACTGAACTTAAGAATTGAAAGCAATCTCCATATAGCCAAAAACCATAAAAGAACATGCCTTTACAGGGGACTAAGTAAACCAAATAAAAAGTAATTTTATGAAGCAATCACATTATAAAAACAAGAGAAAACAGTTGCAATATTTGAAGTAAGTTGACCTAATTCATCAACCAGTAAAACACTTAAATCTTAAGTAATCATCCTTTTATGAGATGGATAATTGGTAATTTGTGAATTATTATTCTTGGTGACAAAATATAATAATGTTTTTTCATTATGTTGATTTTCTTGTAGTAAAAAAAAAAAAAATCACAAAAATGGATAGTCACTTGATAAGTAGGCTTTATCATAATACAAAAACATGCTTATCAGCTCCATATAAAGTACAGAGTGTACACAATAGAATGAGGTACAGGAAAGCAAGAGTTGCAAACTGTGAAACATGGTATCAATTTAGTATTCTATTGGGGTTCAAAAAAAAAAAAAAAAAAAAAAAGTGTACTCATGCTGAAGACAACTTAAGAATTTACTCTACAGTTTCCTTCAATTTGGGGGCATTGCGCAGTTTTGTTGCAATTATGTGAGTTACATCTGCTGCACAAGATTCTGGACTTTTTTTAAGCACACTGTCTCGCCCTTTGCCCATACATATTATACTTGCACATGAGGTTTTTAGTCATAAAACTGCTCAACAGCTTTGATACCATATCCTTCTTATTCATACCACCTATAAGTACACATTTATTGAACATTTCTTGGTAATAAGTTGGATTTTCCAATTCATTTTCTACTTCTTGTAGTTCTTCCAATGTGTTGTTACGCCTAATAGTCAAGTCCAAACCACTGTTGTCACTAAATGAAGTGAAGCAGTGAATCGATTTCAAATCTCTCACCTCTGACTTAGTTTCCCTCACCTCTTCCCTCACATCTATTATCAATTGTAGGACACGCTTCTGGAACCCTGTGGAATAAAAAGAACATCAATAAATAAGTATACATATACATATAAATATATATATATATATATATATATATATATATATATATATTTACAGTTGACCCCCACCCAACACGAACGTTACGTTCCTGAACTGCTCGTGTAAGGTGATATTCGTGTACAGTGAACTTAATAACTAATGGGAAAAATAGAGTTACAGTAGGTTCCCTAGCACTGGGCCACTCACCATTACCATATAAAGTCTTTTCACCTCCACAAATTAAGCTTATAAGTAAAACATATGAAAGGTGTGACATTCATGTGACAAGAGTAGATTGGAAGGTACTCAAAATATATGGTGTTAGAAGCATTTTGTTGGGTGAAGAACAATCCTCGTATGAGCAGTGCATAGCAGCAGTAATTACGTACTTTTTACATCCATAGGGAAAGTGTGATGCTCTGGCTCTCTTCGGTCCTGGCTGTCACATCGCTCTAGTTGGTCCTGGCTGTCACGTTGCTCTAGTCGGTCCCGGCTGTCACGTTGCTCTAGTTGGTACTGGCTGTCACATCGGTCTAGTTGGTCCCGGCTGTCATGTCGCTCTAGTCGGTCCCGGCTGTCATGTCGCTCTAGTTGGTACCGGCTGTCACATCGCTCTAGTTGGTCCCGGCTGTCATGTCGCTCTAGTCGGTCCCGGCTGTCACGTCGCTCTAGTTGGTCCCGGCTGTCACATCGCTCTAGTTGGTCCCGGCTGTCATGTCGCTCTAGTCGGTCCCGGCTGTCACGTTGCTCTAGTTGGTCCCGGCTGTCACATCGCTCTAGTTGGTCCCGGCTGTCATGTCGCTCTAGTCGGTCCCGGCTGTCACATCGCTCTAGTTGGTCCCGGCTGTCACATCGCTCTAGTCGGTCCCGGCTGTCATGTCGCTCTAGTCGGTCCCGGCTGTCACGTCGCTCTAGTCGGTCCAGGCTGTCACGTCGCTCTAGTCGATCCTGGCTGTCATGTAGTTCACGTCGGTCTTGGCTGTCACGTCGCTCTAGTCGGTCCCGGCTGTCATGTCGTTCACGTCGGTCCCGGCTGTCATGTCGTACTTGTCGATCCTGACTATCATGTCGATCCCAACTGTAATGTCTTTCTTGTCGATCTCGACTGTCACGTCGTTCTCGTTGGTCCTGGCTGTCATATTGTGTACCGGTATGTCGTTCCTGACTATTATGGCATTCACGTTGCCCACAGTTGTCCAGTTTTTGAAATCGGTCCTGGGAGTCATGGTGAAGTTCCTTATCATGGATAGTACGGCCCCGCTTGTGGTAATTTTGGCTAGTTCCAGGCCTCGGGCTACTCTGATGATCTACACTCCTGAGAAATCAAAGCCAGTGATTACTAATTTCATAGTGTATTTATTTTATAGGTAGATACTAAATGACTATTTTCATGACAGGTATCTATCTATCTATAGCCAGATCCCTACTTCCTTAAGGGGTGGCTACAACTGAAGGACCTCAAGCATCCTTATCCCTCCTCAATCTCTCCTCCACTTTGTCCTTCCCCCTAGTTCTTGGCCTGCCCCTTCTTTGTCTAGCCTACAAGCCACTTCACTGGTATACACTCACTTGGTCAGCCTCACCTCTTCACTAAAACCACGTGAGAGTACTTCTCTCCATAACTACAAACAAATCCTTTCTTTAAACTAATTTTAAGTATTTCAGTGAACTTGGCTGATAATTTACATAGATACAGAATATATATTTAAATTTTACATTAACAAAAGAAATGTCAAGACACTGGGATTCTATCAATCTTACTACCAGTGGTACTAGCTTGCTCAGAACAATGCATTTAAACCGTCCTTTCACTGTCATAATTATCTTAAATATTATACTGATTCTGGGGTCACATTCAAATCTCTACTTCACAAAAATTCTATATCAAATAAATATTGGATAATAAATACACCATTGAAATACAAAGTCAATCCACACTCAATAATGAATGTTGGGTTCAAAGAAGCACACAAAAAAGTTTATAAAATAACTAATAAAAAAGTTCTGATCCCCCCACTTAATGGTAATAAAAAGTTTAACATACCAATCAGACTCAGTAGATCTTGACCTTCTTGGAAATGAAATATGATTAAGCTTCTGAGGTGGTGGTGGAGCCAGCGTTTTCGATGGAGCTGGCACAAGCTTTTGTGGTGGAGATGGAGCCAGCTTTTGAGATAGGGCTAGAGCTTGGTTTTCAGTTGATACTGGAGTTCCCTTTTGTTGCTGGGTTGGAGTACCTTTTTGCAACACTGATAGTAAAGAAAATGTACTAAGTAAGACATATAAAAGTTGATACTGTAGCCTACTCCAGTATATATACATGGTATACCATAAGTGAGTGGCATCATGAGGTATTAATGATTTTGAATCCAATAAAAGAATATTTCCAACTCATTTCCACCTTGAGGATGTTTAACAACTACCTTAAATCAATTCACTTGTAAAATCAATTTGCAATTAAAATGAAGATATGTAGATTTATATTTGGATGATCTTATTTTGACTGTAAATAGATAAAATACCAGGAAAGCAGCATTTCCTTTGTTAATGCAATATACTGTGTTCTTTTGCTCACTTACCATGCAAGTCCTGACTACTGATGAAGTCCTCTGGAAGGCACTTCTTGGCACGTTTTCTCCTCCTCCTTAATTCCCAACCCTCACCATAATCAGAGTCAGCATTGCTGTCAACACCCTCAGTTACTGATGTGAGCTGATAATTGTCACATGTTTGATAACTATCTGAAATATGAACATAAACAAATTAGAGATCTATACTTAAATCACAGTATGTCATGATACCTTCCCTCCCCTAAGAGGATCCCCTAAATAGATGGCCAAGACATAAGTCAGTCAGTCAGTCAGTCAGTCTCTCTCTCTCTCTCTCTCTCATATATATATATATATATATATATATATATATATATATATTATGAGAGAGAGAATGGAAAAGGTGAGGAATGAAGGGATGAAATGTTAAGATGTTGGTAACATAATACATACATACCTGAAGATATTTTCACTTTAACCAGTTGGAACTTCCTCCATGATTTAGGGTCTGGGTGTTGTCGAGTATTCAATGCATTCTCAGCATTAACACCCTGAGGCCAATACAAGCTTCCCTTCTCATCTTCCCAGCTATCTGGTACAACACCTTCCTCTTCTGTTTTCCCCTCAACCCAAACTGCTCGCTTCCACATCCTGATAATGTCATGCTTAGTAATTCAGTATTATAGTAAGTACAGTATATATTCTTTTTATTTCATTTGAAGAGACGACATGTATCATTATAATTATTGTAAGTAAATTACTTAATATGAGAAATATCAGTAACAAAACTGAAAATAAACTGAACTGCATGATACCAATAGTTTGTACCGGTAATACGCCTATTTCATACAACATTTTAAAATAATTCTTCAAATATATATCATTATAATTAATCTCAATCACATTTTCATTTACAGGAGTTAGAGGGGAGGGGGATCATGGTCAGTACATGTCAGAAATAAATGTTTAATAAGATACGTGAGAATGTTGACTGTTTATATATATCAAAATAATAAAAAAAAAAAAATTATACCTTCAAGAAAATCATTAACTTGTAAATGCTAAGAAAAAAAAAAATCTCACCATTGGTGATTTTCTTATGTAATGCAAGCAAATATATGCACTGCAATGTGTGTCTGCCATCTTCAGGTGCGATGAGGACAGGGAGCAGAAGATAAAGTATAGATAAAAGAAAAAAAATGGAGGAGAGTTGTGAAGCTACAGAGTCCAAGATTCAGAAGTTTGCTGTTTGTACATAATCAAGTTGGCAATTTTCAGTGAGCTCCAACACTAAAAGCAAAAAATTTTTTTTACAAATCTCACACTATTCATTTGTGTAATGCAATACTGGTATTAAGACAACACCATCTTTGTAGGGCAATTTCACAACTTTTCTGAACAAGTATTTAGAATGAATTACTTTTTCTTTTGTCTTGGAGCAATTTTTCATGAACACAATATTGATGAGTTTTGAATCACAAGGGTGAAAAAATTTTCAGTAAAGTTTTGGCTTAAAACACCACAAGTATAGTATCCATTGTCCTTTTTCTCTTTCAGGAAAACAAAATCTTCATTTTCCAACATGAAACAGTTATCCTTGTATGTTGTGGATATGCATGCTTGTTGTGAAGTGTCCTTTGTTGCACTGTACTTTTCCTTTTCAGCAAGCCTTTTAAATACTTGTGAAATGGGATTATTTGATGACCTTACTAACTTTTTTACTATATGTAAATGATTCTCAAAGGGGAATGCACTTAAAGAGTTCAATGAACACTGATAGTTTTCCACATCATCGGCTAAATGAACGACATTATGTACGTTATATACAACAAAATGGCGACCAAATACCTCATCGCATTGTTGCACAAAATACTCCAGTAGTTCTCGTGCATATGACAAATAGCCATTCCTTAGATGGCTGTCTGAGTTCAATAAAATAGAAAGAGCTACAGTTAGTGACAGGCTTGTTTTGTAGATTTCTGGAGAAACAATATCTTTCAAAGCAACAATACTTGTGTACAAGATATATTGCCTGAATTCAGTAGCCTTCCAACGATCAATCACAGCCAGAGACCGTGGCTGCCTAGCAAACTCACTTGGGAGTGACATGCCTTCCAAAACACCAGACAACAAGCTTAACTGTTGCTGGAAGAGTTTACACACTCTAGAACCTCTCATAAGGAAGAGCAACATTCTTCTTGTGACACCAAGGCAAATTAAATGCATGTAGTCCAAAGGAAATCCTTTAACACAAGATATCCCATACTGAATGAGAGGACTCATTCCCAGCTGATGAGTTCCTTCATAATGACCTAGTTTGAATAATTCATCAGTTCTTTCTTTACATTTATTTGAAGAGTTTAGTATGAGAACATGAGAGTCCCAAGTTCCTTTAATCTCGCATCTTTCACATGCATAATAACCAGTGTGGCTTTTAATGCATTTCAGAAAGGATCGGGCAGGTGCATCACATATAAAAGAAATAATATTCACACCCAATCTCTTACCATCCACAACTAAACCATCTTGCGAAAGTTGCTTGTATTCTTCTAAGAAGTCTGAGAGAAAATTGTCTACAGATTCCGGCTTTACTTTCCCACAATAAAGAGCTACCAATGCAGGCCTAAAATAGCTAAATTTCAATAATATTGGCCAGAACTGCTCATTACTTGACTTATATAATGGAATTCCATCTACATTTATTTTCAATTCAATGAAATCATTGTTTTCAACAAAATCTTTATTGGCATCCAGTATCAGTTGCAAAGTTGAGGCTATTCCAAAATATGAATATTGTCCACCACACTTTTCTTTTATTGTTACATGCCTTGGAGTTTGCAATAATGTGCGTGCATCTTTTGGAAGATTAAATCCTCTTTTCCTAAGAATTTCTAAAAGCTGATTAAGTGCTTGTCTCGTGATATTATTCAGAGTGGCCCACCTAGCTAATTCTTCCTGAGTAGAATCATCAGTGAAGCTATTTTGAGTATCATTATCAGTGTCAGATTCCTCTGATGAAGAGGATATTAAACTGCTATCAATCTGTTGCTGACAAGCCAAAGTGAAGGATATATCAGCGTTCTCGCTAAGAGGGATCTCACCATTAAACTTACTGACTTTAGAACATGAATTATCTTCATCTTCACTACTAGAAAAAAGCTCTTTCAGTTGACTTTGTAGTTTCCTGTACCTTTTATAGTAAGCCATGATAATTTTTTCCTCAAAATGGTTTTACTTTTACTTTTGTGGCAAGGTTACTTAGAGGAGATATACAGCACTGGAAATTTTAAAGAATAAGAAATAAAAGAATGTTATCTGAAATTAGACAACAAAGTATTAGTAAAAGACAAATAGAACACAAAATAATAAATCTGCACATACACAAACATATAATAGAACTTAACTGAGGAAACAGAAAAAGGATGGAAAGCAAATATAGGGAGCAGCAAGTAAATTGTAGATGCTCTGAAGTTAGTTATTACTGAGGTTAATAAGAAATACTGGTAGTGCTAATTCTATGGATTCTGATTATATATGGAACTTTAACAATGCTTTAAATCACTATTTCTTAGTAAGTACTGCATAGAGGTGAGAAACAGGACTCTAGGGGATGTGATAATTCTGGGATGGGGTTCAAATGAAAATAGGATAAAATCATTTACAGAGCATCATGTTTTTAGAAATCCATCAACATTCTTCATAATCCAGAGTTATGGATGCTACAACTGGTTTGTTATTGGAGAGGGAAAGGGAAAGGTTAGTTACAATATATTAACATAAAAGGGGTAAAAAAAAAAACTGCTGTATACCCTGAGTGGGGGTATGTTAGTAAACTAGGTATTACCATTACTAGAAAATTATAATAGTTCAATAGTTACCATAATGTATTATAGTGTTCCATATTTCAAAATAATTTCCAACCATGGTCTTGCTGAAAAGCATAATGAATATGATTTGAGGGCAAAATAGACTAGTTTTAGTATGAATGTACAAAACTTTTAAACTACTAACCTTGTACAAATTTTGCTAGAACAAAAAAATCTAGTGTTGACTGCGGAGTTCCACCCTGTAGCCTATTAACGGTATAGTAACGTATGCCTTTGTAGTCTAGGTAGCACAAGACACAGTCACCTCTTCAGCTGGCTAGATTTATCGTCAACTGAAAAAATAAATAAAAATGTATAGCTTAACTAGTGGTACTGCAATGGGTGAAAATTGAATATAATAAAAAGTTTATTGCAGTGAAGCAAATAAAGCTAATTATTGACAACGTAAAATAATAATATGATTTCCAAAGATAATGATACAGTATGGTCTTACGCCTTAAAAGGCCCCTATGAAAATGAATTAATATAGTACCGGTATTCATTAAGTAATAATAGATATACAGTATTTATAAAATGAAGGGGAATCATCCTGGGACAGATATATTTTGATAGGGAATCGTCTTGACAGGGAATTGTTCAGGGACCTGCATAAGTACCGGTACATTACACACAATACAGTGTATTTATTTCCAAATTTTCAAATATACCATCCCTCACCAGGATTAGAACTTGGAACCTATAGATGAGTGCATCAGCTTTTCACCAATGGGGTACCACCCTGAAAAAACAATACAACCATGTGTATGCTCAGTAAGCAAATACAGTAGACTAAGTACATTTTGTAGGTGACCATAAACTTAACCAAACTGGAGGTCAAAATCATATTTATATCAAATAAATTTGGTAATATTTTAGTTTTGGTTCCACATGATTTTTTTCAATACCAATCAATAGCCTACCGGTAAGCAATTGTGAATAAGCTATTTTGAGTACCAACAATATAACCATAAATAATATGGTCCATTTTTAACACTACCGGTACACATCACGCGATCATTGACTTTTCGTTAACATTTTCATGAATTTCTAACAGAATCAGTCATTCTAAGAATGTTTTCTTCATGGCATTTCTGTCGCAAATTAATTATAAACGAGTTATCGCTATTCCATATGTGGTATGGTTATAAGCCTCCTAGTGAAGTAAACAGGACTAGCGACTTTTTCAGTGATTCGAATGGCCCAAAGCAACTCAAATCACACCAAAACAACAGAAGCACTAACCTAACCTAACCAAACCTCATCTATCCCCCAAATCCTAACAGGGGGGCTTCAACTCCTCCAGACCCCCCACACATTAACCAAATCTTACCTAACCTAACCTGGTGTAAATACGAAACATTACTTTCACTAGTATACATACAGGTGAACACACACAACTATCTGTCTACAGCAGGGGAAACATGGCTCTCCCATTGAAAACAATAACACTATAAATTGCATAACTCAGTAATGGTTGATTTACGACGAATGTGCCATAGAAGAAAAAAGGACCAGAATTGCATAAGGTATAATGCTAGTTAGTTCAATTTCTTGTCAGTGAGTTGGCTGTTAATACGAAATAATACCGGCCTGTTAGCCTAAACATCGATATAAGTTAGGTCCTAGGCCAGCTAGCCTATGAAAAAAAAAAAAAAAGTTGCAAAATTACTCTTTTGTTGCTTGAGGTTAACTTAAGGATTGGGAAAGCAGATTTCTCAAAGCAGTGCCATTAAGTTAGGGCCTAATCAACAGGCTACAGCCTATGAGTCTCAAATTTCCCTATTTTTGGAGAAAAAAGGATGTGTGGCTAAGCACAAAGTGCCTGCCCTCTTCTTCCTAATATCATGAGAGAGGGAAAATTACCTTTGATCCTTTGCTGCAGGTTTCTTGGCCGCTTGGTGAAGTTGCTGTTGCGCCCTTGGTGAACTTGGCGGCAGTTGGCGTCATTTGATATTATAAACAATTCAAAACAAATGAATTTCGAAATGCACACCAGAGTAAAGCATCATCTCCAAGAAAGCCAGGAAATTAAGTACAAATAACTTCTACTTTGCAAAAATACTACATTCTAACTTCATTTGAAAATATTAGATTTAAATAAAATGCATGATTAAAATGATACGATCACCACAAACAGTTGAGTGGCAAGTTGTATCTGGCAATATTCAGTACAAACGTGTCACATGTCGCAACATATGGAGATTCTATTTGACTTCATGCTGTTTGAACGTATTTTATATAATTATATGCTTACAATCATTATAAGAGTAGGCCTGTTAAGCAACAAAACATTTTCTGACTACAGCTATTAATAACATGCATGAGTTATAATTTATCTATATTTTTGAAATTATTCCAAAACATATCAAACTACATTGGAAATACGATTATATGGAGGCAGGTATCATGTATTTCAAGCAAAAAAAATTATAATGTGAACTCGTGAATTAAATGAGAATGAATCCACCAGTTCTACTTAGAGATAACATCACATCTAATTCGTAAGAATTCCACATCCATTTATTCACGTGAATATGTCATCTAAAAATTCACGTGAAAAAGACATGGATATCTGGTGAATTCGCGTGTTCACAAGTTTTCACCAAATTTCCACGTGGATACGACGTGAAAATCACCACCTGTGCCCACTGGGTAGTGCTTTCCCTGGAGTTGTTCATTCCACTCCCATATACCCTGGAGTCTTGTCACCGGAGGCTCAGTTGCAGTTGGAGTTGAAAAAGATGGAGATGGAGATGCAGCGTGCAAGAGAGAAAGAAGAGATGGAGATGCAGCTGGAGATGCAGCGTGAAAAAATGCGATTTGAGCTGGAGAAGACTCGCTTGGAGGTGACTGCTAAAAGGTCTACTTCAGATACCCATACCTCAGGCCGTGCAGAGGATAGGGAGAAGTGGCTCTCAAGGAGTCTGAAATTAGTGCCAGCATTTGATGAGTTGAAAGTGACAGAATGGTTTGTCAGGTTTGAAAAGAAGGCTAGGGAGTTTGAGTGGCCCAGGCAGCGCTGGGTGGGCTTGGTATATAATGTGCTGAAGAGAAAAGCTTTGGAAGCGTATAATAGGATGGGCCCTGAGGATGTAGATGATTATGATGAATTTAAAGCAGCTATTCTTAAGGCATATGAACTTAGACCAGAGGCTTATCGGTTGTTGTTCCGTGGGGCTTGGAAAAGACCTGCTGACACCTATATGGCCTACGCCAGGTATCTGGAGGAGACGTTAGACGAGTGGTTGCTGAGTGAGAGCGCCACTTTGTATAACGAGGTGCGTGAACTGCTTTTGATGGAACATTTTACCAACATGGCTGACAAAGAAATTGGTGTTAAAATTAGGGAGAAGAGATTTAAGACATTGAAGGAAGCAGCGACGTGGGCTGATGACCGGGTGTTGGCCTTGCGGAGTATGGGGGTCAAGTATGCTAATTTTCAGCATTCCAGGGAGAGGACTGTGAGTGGTCCGGCCTGGGATAAATCTCCCGTGAATCAGTCCAAGGGAAGTCCCTAGGAGAAAAGGAATTCAGGGAGAAAGAGCCCTGTATCCAGTTCGAAGCTACTTTGTTACTTTTGCAAACAGAGTGGGCACATCAACCCTAACTGTCCTAAGTGGAAGGCCTCCCAAAATGCCAAACCAGTGGCACTAGTTGTAGGTTCGAGTCAGGTGAACGAGAGGAGTTGGGAGAGTGGTAACGGTGAGGGAGAAGTCTGTGGAAAGCTGGAGTGCAGCCGGCTGTGCTTGCTGCCAGCTCAGGCTGTAAAAGTTACCCAACATAATACGGTGCCTCCTGGTGAACTGCCTCAGAAATCGTGCTTAGACTGGTGTAAATCTTTTATGTGTCACGGCACAGTGAAAATTCACGGGGTCAATTATCCAGTTACTGTGGTTCGTGATACCGGTGCACAACAGTCTGTGTGCAGAAACGTGACTGGAAGGCCTGCAAACTCAGGGAAGTATGTGCTGTGTAGAGGCATGAACTCAGATGAATACTATGATTATGTTCATGTGGAACTTGATTGCCTCATTGTTCAGGCTGCAGCTCAAGTCATTGTTGCTGATGTAATGCCAGTAGAGGGGGTTGATTTTCTGCTGGGGAACGACCTGGCTGGGGAGAAAGTATTTCCATCTCTTCCCCCACCAGTTGTGGCATAGAAGTGTTTTGACGCCCCAGAAATTGGTATTGAAGTTGATGCAGAAGTGGAAGCCATGTTCCCGGTCTGTGCAATTACAAGATCTATGGCACAGGTTGCAGCCTGGGTGGAAGAACCGGTGAAGTCACAGGTTCTTGGGGTCGACTGTGGTGAGGCAGGGCCACCAATGGAGGAACCTTGTGAGCAGGGTGTTGCTGTGGTGGGTGAGGAGAGTGGGAATGCGTGCATGGGCGCCGCCCCACTTCCCACTCAGGACACTAGAGGTGGTGCTGAGTGTGTCTGTGCTGTGTGGAGACTGAACCCAGCCCACCGACTGAATTAGAAGAATTTCAGGACGCTGGGGTTGACTGTGGGGATGCAGGACCACCGTCAAATGCACTTGAGGAACAGTGTGGAGTCTGACATTCCTACCCCTGTCGAGTGTACTAGAGGTGGCGCTGAGATTGATCGTCGTTCGCAATCCAGTGTCCCGACCAGTCCCTTATCTCAGTCCTCAGTAGAGCTGGCGGGTGTTGGGCCAGCAGAATTGAGGGTGAAGCAACAGGAGGATGTAACATTAAAGCCCTTGTTTGCTCGAGTAGGGGAAGAAAGAAGTAGGGAGTGTGGTAAGGAGGAGTTCCTGATTAAAGACTGTTTTACATCGGCGATGGACGGCCACTGGCGCCACGGTGGATGGAGTGGGTGAGTTAGTGCAGGTGGTGGTGCCTGTGCAGTATAGGGTGCCGTTAACACAGTTAGCACATGAGGGACCTTTAGCAGGTCACGTGGGAAATAGAAAGACAGTGCAGCGCTTAAGATATAATTTTTGGTGGCCAAGTATGCCGGGACAAGTTGCTATGAACATCAAGAGCTGTCATACGTGTCAGATAGTAGGCAAGCCTAATCAAGTTCTTCCTGTGGCCCCTTTGACTCCCATTCCTGCAGTTGAACCTCTGTTTACCCGGGTAATCATTGATATCGTGGGCCCTTTAACTCCTACTTCTGCTGGAAATAAGTATTTGTTAACCATAATGGATGTTACAACGCGATACCCAGAGGCTATACCAATCAGAAGCATGCAGGCGAAGTCAGTAGTCAAGCAACTTATCCTGTTCTTTATTCATTTTGGCCTGCCCAAGGAGTTGCAGTCAGACCGTGGAGTAAATTTTACATCTAATTTGTTTAAGCAGACAATGACAGAGTTGGGCATCAAGCACATTTTGTCCAGTGCCTACCATCCGCAGTCACAAGGTGCCCTGGAAAGGCATCATCAGACCTTAAAAACAATGCTGCGCACCTTCTTCTATGATAGTGGAAAGGATTGGGACCTAGCAGTACCCTTTGTTATGTTTGCAGTGAGAGAGGTACCAACTGAGTCACTGGGGTTTTCACCCAATGAGTTAGTGTTTGGGCACAGAGTCCGTGGTCCCTTGGATGTGGTGCGAGAGGCCTGGAGTAACATCTGGCAACCAGGAATCCATGCTGGACTGTGTCTGCTGCACTCGGGAGAGACTGCATAGCCCTTTAGAGCTTGCCCGTGACCATCTAATCGGGGCTCAAGCGAGAATGAAGGGTCATCACGATAAGAAGGTCAGAAGTCGTGAGTTTAAGCAAGGAGATGAAGTTTTGGCACTGCTGCCCATGCAAGGAAAACCTCTGGTGGCTAGATTCAGTGGTCCTTATATTGTGAAGAAGAGAGTTGGGGAACTTGACTATCTAATTGTTACCCCAGATAGGCGGAAGAGTACTCAGTTGTGCCACATTAATATATTGAAGCCATACTACTGCCTAGTTGATTCTCATTGTGGGATGACTGCTGGTGTCTCTCGCCTGGGATGTGAAGGATGGGGGAGGACGTGGCAGTAAAGGAACATGCTGTGGAGGGAGCTGTCGGTGCCGGTGATGTGAGTAATGGACCAGGGTTACAGCCACAGTCCCTAGAAGGTGTCTTTGGAGTGGACGTTGAGGGAACCAGGGATAAGAGCGCTCCTGTAATTTTGGCGGTTGGTAGTGAGTTGGAGGAGCATGAGGAAGTGCTTCGTCGTGGTGAGATGTTACCAGCTGACCTATGGGAGGGCAATGGTTATGCAGCTCTGGTGGAGAAATTGCGACACCTTGATCCAGTAAAGCGAGAAGAGCTGTACAACAGATTATGGAAACATCCGAAAGATTTTGGAGATTCACCGGGATTGACAACTTGGGCTACTCATGACATTGACGTTGGGGATAGTAAGCTTGTAAAATTAGCTCCCTACCGCATCAACCCTATCAGACAGAAAGCTCTCGATAATGAGATCAAGTATATGTTGGACCATGGATTGATCAAGAGATGTTTCAGTGAGTGGAGTTCACCAGTTACCTTACAGCCGAAGCCAGATGGGAAGGTTAGGTTGTGTGTGGACTTCTGGAAGGTTAACTCACTGTCTAAGACCGATGCTTATCCCTTGCCTCGGGTCGATGACTCCGTGGACAAGGTGGGAAATGCCACTTATATCACCAAACTTGACTTAGTAAAAGGATACTGGCAGGTCCCGCTGATGGAACGGGCTAAACAAGTGGCTAGCTTTGTTGTCAGTGGTGCAGTATATCAGTGCCAGGTGATGCCTTATGGACTGAAGAATGCTCCAGCCACTTTCCAGAGGCTTATGGATAAAGTGGTGGATGGCATACCTAATTGTGTCGTTTACATCGATGATGTCATTGTGTATGACACCAAGTGGGAGGAGCACCTTGATCATGTGGAAATGCTCATTAAGCGGTTGGAGGAAGCTGGCTTAGTAGTCAACTTGGACAAGTGCGAGTTCGTACGTGCTAAGGTCCAGTACCTTGGATTTGTTGTAGGACATGGGCAAGTGGCTCCACCTCGGGCTAAGGTGGATGCCATTTCCAACTTTGCAGCACCCCAATGTCGCCGTGCCCTCCAGCGATTTTTGGGCATGATCGGCTATTACAGAAGATTTATTGGAAATTACTCCACAGTGCTTGCCCCTCTTACTGACTTACTGCGCAAGGATAAGAAGTGGCAGTGAACAGCCGAGTGTGAGCAAGCTTTTACTACTGTTAAGTCTCTGCTGTGCCACCACCCTATATTGTGTGCACCAGATTTTGACAAATCTTTTGTGCTGGCAGTTGATGCTAGCCGAGTAGGGGTAGGAGCAGTGTTGATGCAGCCGGATGAGGGCCAGGTTGAACATCCCATATCATATTTCTCAAAGAAGTTTAATAGAGCCCAGAAGAACTATTCCGTCATAGAGCAGGAGTTATTAGCGATTATCCTGGCCCTGCAACACTTTGTTGTCTACCTGCCCCCTTTTGGCCCTGTGATCAAGATTTATTCAGACCATCATCCCCTGCAGTTTTTGAACAAGTTAAAATTTAAGAACCAGCGTTTGACCCGCTGGAGTTTGCTTTTGCAAGAGTACAATTTAGAAGTTAGGCATATTAAAGGGATTGATAACGTAATTGCTGATTGTTTATCAAGGGAGGGGTCAGGGTCTTGATTCGGAAATTTTGATCCAGGGCTCAAAATTTTCCCTTGGGGAAAGGCGTGTTACGCTGTCCGCCTGTCCGTTCCCACGGGTGCAGCCGTTACAGCTGGGCTAGGGGATTATGCAGTATCCGTGTCATTCGCAGAGTTTAAATTAGCGAATTACAATTTTTTTTTGTTTCTTTCGTTCCTGCCACTGAGGGCAATTTTATTTAATACCATGCTAAGAATGCATTTGATTATTTTGATTGTCTTATGTGAGCTCCCAGTATATTTAATGATGTTTTGCTTGCAATAGAAGTACCAATTCATTGTAGAGATAGAGGGGCACGAATTAAAGTTCCTTATTAATCTGATTCATGCGTTCACGCTTGGCTGCACACGAGCCTAGCATTCGTCCAGTGTCTTCCCAACCAGCTTCAATATCGTGTGTGTGTGTACACTCTCTCCCCAGTCATATTTTTTGTATAGAGAGAACACGTCGGTGTCTCTAAGCCGAGCTGGCGTTTTCATATAAGTTCATTTTATTCTTTTGTTTGCTGACTGAGGGAAGTAGCTATTTTATTTGATTTTGTGACTGTGTTGTCTTTGGCGGGCCAGGCTGGCTCACTGTGGTCCTCTCGCTGCCTTTATTAACGTTCACCAACACACGTACATACATAAACAAACCCCTAACCCCTACACAGTTCAATCCCATCTCCTTGCACAAGGCTAGTGAGAACTATCATGAGCTATCAACTGCGTTCCCCCTTGGACACGGGTTAAGTACAAATTCGTCACCACCGGAAATAAGTGGGAGGTGTTTCTGTAGACTGTCTCGGGCGGTATTATTTCTGGTAGTGACTATAGTAGGCTAGGACCATAGGTAGGCTGTTCCATTTGTTACTATCAAAGTACAGAGTGTTGTGTACTTAAGTGATACTTCCGTTGCGCAGTTTTTCTCTAGTTTACGGAGTGTGAGTGCCGGGGTGTGCGTTACTTTCACAACGCTGTGGAGGCTGATCATCTAAAACTACCTTTGTTTTCTTTTTGTAATAGCACCGGGCTGGCGCTACCGTAACAGTGGCGACCTCGCATCAAGATATCCTAACAGTGCCGCCTTCTTGCTAGGATATCGTTACCTTGGCGTTCTCTGTGCTTTGAGGTGAAGTTGATGAGTGTGAAGTTTCTCAGTCAGCATTAGTTATTTCATTATTTAGTACTGCCATTGAATTGTCGCCATGGAGTCACGCGTGTCTACACCAGAAGGCGTACGTGCTGAGTCATCTGTTGATAAGGAAAATTTGGAACAACGAGAGGCACATAGCAAAGGTACCCCCCGTGTGAGCCCTGTGTTTAACTATGGTGCTGATCTGCCTCGTTTTGCTACCCCATTATTACCATCTATGATGCCACTGAGCCAGTTTACAGCAGTTCCCCCAGGTATGTCAAGTGCTTTCCCTGGAGTTGTTCATTCCACTCCCATATACCTTGGAGTCTTGTCACCGGAGGCTCAGTTGCAGTTGGAGTTGAAAAAGATGGAGATGGAGATGCAGCGTGTAAGAAAGAAGAGATGGAGATGCAGCGTGAAAAAATGCAAATTGAGCTGGAGAAGACTCGTTTCGAGGTGACCGCTAAAAGGTCTACTTCAGATACCCATACCTCAGGCCGTGCAGTGGATAGTGAGAGTTGGCTCTCAAGGAGTCTGAAATTAGTGCCAGCATTTGATGAGTTGAAAGTGACAGAATGGTTTGTCAGGTTTGAAAAGAAGGCTAGGGAGTTTGAGCGGCCCAGGCAGCGCTGGGTGGGCTTGGTATATAATGTGCTGAAGGGAAAAGCTTTGGAAGCGTATAATAGGATGGGCCCTGAGGATGTAGATGACTATGATGAATTTAAAGCAGCCATTTTTAAGGCATATGAACTTAGATCAGAGGCTTATCGGTTGTTGTTCCGTGGTGCTCAGAAAAGACCTGCTGACACCTATATGGCCTACGCCAGGTATCTGGAGGAGACCCTAGACGAGTGGTTGCTGAGTGAGAGCGCCACTTCGTATAACGAGGTGCGTGAACTGCTTTTGTTGGAACATTTTACCAACATGGCTGACAAAGAAATTGGTGTTAAAATTAGGGAGAAGAGATTTAAGACCTTGAAGGAAGCAGCGACGTGGGCTGATGACCGGGTGTTGGCCTTACGGAGTATGGGGGTCAAGTATGCTAATTTTCAGCATTCCAGGGAGAGGACCGTGAGTGGTCCGGCCTGGGATAAATCTCCCGTGAATCAGTCCAAGGGAAGTCCCTAGGAGAAAAGGAATTCAGGGAGAAAGAGCCCTGTATCCAGTTCGAAGCTACTTTGTTACTTTTGCAAACAAAGTGGGCACATCAAGCCTAACTGTCCTAAGTGGAAGGCCTCCCAAAATGCCAAACCAGTGGCACTAGTTGTAGGGTCGAGTCAGGTGAACGAGAGGAGTTGGGAGAGTGGTAACGGTGAGGGAGAAGTCTGTGGAAAGCTGGAGTGCAGCCGGCTGTGCTCGCTGCCAGCTCAGGCTGTAAAAGTTACCCAACATAATACGGTGCCTCCTGGTGAACTGCCTCAGAAATCGTGCTTAGATTGGTGTAAACCTTTTATGTGTCACGGCACAGTGAAAATTCACGGGGTCAATTATCCAGTTACTGTGGTTCGTGATACCGGTGCACAACAGTCTGTGTGCAGAAACGTGACTGGAGGGCCTGTAAACTCAGGGAAATATGTGCTGTGTAGAGGCATGAACTCAGATGAATACCATGATTATTTTCATGTGGAACTCGATTGCCCCATTGTTCAGGCTGCAGCTCAAGTCGCTGTTGCTGATGTAATGCCAGTAGAGGGGGTTGATTTTCTGCTGGGGAACGACCTGGCTGGGGAGAAAGTATTTCCATCTCTTCCCCCACCAGTTGTTGTGGCAGAGAAGTGTTTTGACGCCCCAGAAATTGGTATTGAAGTCGATGGAGAAGTAGAAGCCATGTTCCCGGTCTGTGCAATTACAAGATCTATGGCACAGGTTGCAGCCTGGGTGGAAGAACTGGCGAAGTCACAGGTTCTTGGGGTCGACTGTGATGAGGCAGGGCCACTAATGGAGGAACCTAGTGAGCAGGGTGTTGCTGTGGTGGGTGAGGAGAGTGGGAATGCGTGCATGGGCTCCGCCCCACTTCCCACTCAGGACACTAGAGGTGGTGCTGAGTGTGTCTGTGTGGAGACTGAACCCAGCCCACCGACTGAATTAGAAGAATTTCAGGACGCTGGGGTCGACTGTGGGGATGCAGGACCACCGTCAAATGCACCTGAGGAACAGTGTGTCACTGTTGAGGGTAGAGGTGTTGAGTCTGACATTCCTACCCCTGTCGAGTGTACTAGAGGTGGCGCTGAGATTGATCGTCGTTTGCAATCCAGTGTCCCGACCAGTCCCTTATTTCAGTCCTCAGTAGAGCTGGCGGGTGTTGGGCCAGCAGAATTAAGGGTGAAGCAACAGGAGGATGTAACATTAACCCTTTAACCGCGGGTATTGTTTTGGTCTGACTGTCCTCTCCCGCAGGGGTTTCAGCCAAATGTAAACAAACCTTTAAACCTTAATAACTCTGCACAGAATAAAGCTAGAGAAAAAAATAAGGTACCATTAGAAAGTACTAAACTTCAGCTTTCCATTGATGTAGGTTTCATGACTTTGTTGACTTTCACAGGACGGGGAGAGCCATTAGAAGTGAGGGGTGTGAAATAACTTTAACGCCCCACACACCAGTACCAAATGCCAACCACTCTCTCATAATAGTAATATAAACATATATGAACACTGTACATACGATATACACCCACTCTGTGTTCACTGAGGTAGGTAAAAAGCACTTCCCTGCGGCTGCGCCCGCTCTTCACTGCGGCTGCGCCTCACTTCACTGCTGCGGCACCCGCTCACTGACGTTTCATGTGATCTTTTCATTCTTTCTAACATCTATTTTACGTATAATCTGGGCAATATATATTATACTTACACTGCACTTATTACTATATTGCGTCACTGGCGCATCACAGAATTACACAAGTGCCGCAGAATTACACAAGTGCCACAGATTCTCTTATTACAATATCACTTATACTGGCCAATATTTACATTTTTTTCTAGGCAAAATATCCCTTATTACTACATTATCCATTATACAAATATTGGCAAAGCACGTCACTGTCGCATCACTATATATCACTGTCACTTTCAGTATTTACTCAGAGAGTGGTACTCGGCAAAGCACGGAGTTACACGTAGAGCGACTTGGCATTCCAGGCACTGGTATGTGCTCATTTTTCTCGTTCTAGGCCTCCGTGTGGTGTTAGAACATACTCTGCAGCGGCCCTGTGACAACCTGCCGCCTGCTGTAAGAGCAATTTCACAAGTTGGTGCCGGCTCATGTAATTGCGGCACTCAAGACGGTCAGGTTGTGTGCCAGAGTGTCGCCTTGGGATCAATGCCGTCACCTGACCAAATCGTGCAAGTAGCTGCTGCACAACAGTCTTGGAAAACTGTCTCAGTGATGGTTGCCTTATGCCCCCAACTTGCGTCTTGTAGAGAATGTAGGCGTTGAGCATGCACATATCGAGCATGTGCAGGCAAGCCTTCCTGTACCATTGGGTGTTTCTCCTGAGACAGTCGATTTTGCCAATCATCATATCAGACTTATCAACAAGTCTCATATTGACATTGTAATCAATGACGGCATCAGGCTTCATGATTGGCTATCCCGTCCTGTAGCTGACCTTCCCAGTTCTCTGCAATTCCCCCTTGTGGATGGTGCTGATCATATTCACGACCTTCTTGTCATGCCATCTGATCGCAAGAAGCTTGTCTGACTTCTTCAGGTGAACATCTCCCTTGGATGATGATGCTTCGGGGAAACTTGGCGACTCTTTCCTATAGCTCCGTACAGTGCCAACAGTGCCAATGCCGTGTTCAGCAAGGTATTTGGAGAGTTTCGGTGCTGTGTAGTAATTGTCTGTGTACAGCACATGATTACCATATGATTACCACCAAAATACCTCTCCATCAGCACTTTTACAACGGAGCCAGAGAAGCCAAGGGGGTCTTTCCTGTTCACATCCATTGTGCTAGCAGAGTAGATGACAAAATCCAGGATATACCCCGTCTCAGTCACACAGCACAAAGAACTTTATCCCAAAGCGGTGGCGTTTGCTGGGGATGTACTGCATGAATTTGAGACGTCCTCTGAACAATACCAGGGATTCGTCTATGACGACTTTCTGCATAGGCCGGAAAAATCGCATAAATCGATCCCTAATCCTGTTGAGAAAATCCCTCACTTTCCACAAAGGGTCAGTTTGGGACGTGTTTGCATTGTCAGCGAAGTGCAGGTATCCAAGCAGCTGTCGGAACCGATCCCGTGGCATATACTTCCCGAATATTGGGATAGTAGTAATGTCATCCACGAGCCAGTACTCCTCCAACTCATGTCTATATGGGGCATCAGAAACAGGGCAAAAAAAACAGCTCTCTGATTCCGACAGGCAACCACGACACTTGTTTTGGTGAGCCAATAGGTCCCAGCCCTTCTGCACACTGAGCTGCATACCTATTGGTCTCATCACTGACATGCTGCACGATTTCATCATCCATGAAGGCCAGGAAGTAGTCAACAAAGTCATTGCATTGCATGGGAAAGCCGGCTGTATTTCAGCATTTGTCATATCAAACGGTGGATTGTGTGGCTGAAAATCTGCATCGTCAGACCAAACAAATGCATCCACTTTCCCTGTGCGTGGTTCAGTGGCAGTGGCAGATTGCATTGCACTCGTTTCCCCGTGAGAAGGAGCTGAGGTGGAGGCAATGGGTGAGGCAGGAGGCGAGCGGGAGGGGGGTGAGTGGGGGGGTGGCGAGGGTGAGGAAGCTGAGCGGGGGGCAGGCGGGGGGGTTTCTGACCTGGTGCGTGGTGAAACTTGACCATTTCTACCCCGCTTATCACCTCGCTTATCGCCCAGCTTTGCCCTCCAACTGCCACGCATCCCCTTTGTTCTAGGCCTGCCTGCCCTGCCTGCACGGCCTGCCTTCCCTCGCTTTGCAGGCTTTGGGAATTCGTACTCCTCAGATGATCTAGACTGAGGAGAGGGCACGGCAGATGATGATGATGTGAGGGCAACAGGGCTAGGGGAACGGGAAATTGATGGGAAATGCTTACTAAGGCCTGGTGTGGGAGACGTGAGCCTGCGCTTCACTCCCTTCCCACGTCCAATACCAGATTTGCCCATAGGAGCCTTTCCTTTCCCAGAGTAAGTTGGGGGTGGTGGGGGGGGAAACAACACGATCACTTTCATCACTGTCACTATCAATGGAAAATGGTTCACCACCAATCACTGCCAAATCATCACTGCTTGCTGTGTGTCACTTTCACTGCCACAATCAAGAGTAGTACTTAGTTTTGTCCAGCTCAGTTCTAATTTCAGGAGTGCTCAACCCCTTCTGCTTCGCCATCGGCAGTTCCTTTACCGGTGTAGAGGCAGAGGGAACACTAGCACTAATCATTGTAGAGGAGGAAGCGAGCGACGATGAGTAGGGACGGAGCGCCATTATCACGCACAGAGCTGGACAGGTACTGACTGATGCGGGTCAGGGCAGGGGTGGGGGGGGCCCCCTCGGGGTTGGAGGAGGGAGGTGTGGGATGGCTGGCGTGAAAGAACTCGACAGCTACTCTTGCGTGAGACACTTTGCGCGCCGGGAAAAGACGCGGTGTTCAAAATATTCACGATCATTCCAGAATGACACCGCGGTTTGGTCCAGTTTTGTCAATGTCATTCTGGAATGACACCCGCATTAAAGGGTTAAAGCCCTTGTTTGCTTGAGTAGGGGAAGAAAGAAGTAGGAAGTGTGGTAAGGAGGAGTTCCTGATTAAAGACAAAGTTTTACATCGCCGATGGACGCCCACTGGCGCCACGGTGGATGGAGGAGTGGGTGAGTTAGTGCAGGTGGTGGTGCCTGTGCAGTATAGGGTGCCGTTAATACAGTTAGCACATGAGGGACCTTTAGCAGGTCACGTGAGAAATAGAAAGACAGTGCAGCGCTTAAGATATAACTTTTGGTGGCAAAGTATGCCGGGACAAGTTGCTGCGTACATCAAGAGCTGTCATACGTGTCAGATAGTTGGCAAGCCTAATCAAGTTCTTCCTGTGTCCCCTTTGACTCCCATTCCTGCAGTTGAACCTCCGTTTACCCGGGTAATCATTGATATCGTGGGCCCTTTACCTCCTACTTCTGCTGGAAACAAGTATTTGTTAACCATAATGGATGTTACAACGCAATACCCAGAGGCTATACCAATCAGAAGCATGCAGGCGAAGTCAGTAGTCAAGCAACTTGTCCTGTTCTTTACTCATTTTGGCCTGCCCAAGGAGTTGCAGTCAGACCGTGGAGTAAATTTTACATCTAATTTGTTTAAGCAGACAATGACAGAGTTGGGCATCAAGCACATTTTGTCCAGTGCCTACCATCCGCAGTCACAAGGTGCTCTGGAAAGGCATCATCAGACCTTAAAGACAATGCTGCGCTTCTTCTCCTGTGATAGTGGAAAGGACTGGGACCTAGCAGTACCCTTTGTTATGTTTGCAGTGAGAGAGGTACCAACTGAGTCACTGGGGTTTTCACCCAATGAGTTAGTGTTTGGGCACAGAGTCCGTGGTCCCTTGGATGTGGTGCGAGTGGCCTGGAGTAACAACAAATCTGGCAACCAGGAATCCATGCTTGACTATGTCTGCCGCACTCGGGAGAGACTGCATTGCGCTTTAGAGCTTGCCCGTGACCATCTAATCGGGGCTCAAGCGAGAATGAAGGGTCATTACGATAAGGTCAGAAGTCGTGAGTTTAAGCAAGGAGATGAAGTTTTGGCACTGCTGCCCATGCAAGGAAAACCTCTGGCGGCTAGATTCAGTGGTCCTTATATTGTGAAGAAGAGAGTTGGGGAACTTGACTATGTAATTGTTACCCTAGATAGGCAGAAGAGTACTCATTTGTGCCTCATTAATATGTTGAAGCCATACTACCGCCCAGTTGATTCTCATTGTGGGATGACTGCTGGTGTCTCTCACCTGGGATGTGAAGGACGGGGAAGGGAGGACGTGGCATCAAAGGAACATGCTGTGGAGGGAGCTGTTGGTGCCGGTGGTGTGAGTAGTGGACCAGGGTTACAGCCACAGTCCCTAGAAGGTGACTTTGGAGTGGACGTTGAGGGAACAAGGTATAGAGCGCTCCTGTAATTTTGGCGGTTGGTAGTGAGTTGGAGGAGCATGAGGAAGTGCTTAGTCGTGGTGAGATGTTACCAACTGAGCTATGGGAGGGCAATGGTTATGCAGCTCTGGTGGAGAAATTGCGACACCTTGATCCAGTAAAGCGAGAAGAGCTGTACAACAGGTTATGGAAACATCCGAAAGTTTTTGGAGATTCACCGGGATTGACAACTTGGGCTACTCATGACATTGACGTTGGGGATAGTAAGCCTGTAAAATTAGCTCCCTACCGCATCAACCCTATCAGACAGAAAGCTCTCAATAATGAGATCAAGTATATGTTGGACCATGGATTGATCAAGAGGAGTTTCAGTGAGTGGAGTTCACCAGTTACCTTACAGCCGAAGCCAGATGGGAAGGTTAGGTTGTGTGTGGACTTCTGGAAGGTTAACTCACTGTCTAAGACCGATGCTTATCCCTTGCCTCGGGTCGATGACTCCGTGGACAAGGTGGGAAATGCCACTTACAGTATATCACCAAACTTGACTTAGTAAAAGGATACTAGCAGGTCCCGCTGACGGAACGGGCTAAACAAGTGGCTAGCTTTGTTGTCAGTGGTGCAGTATATCAGTGCTAGGTGATGCCTTATGGACTGAAGAATGCTCCAGCCACTTTCCAGAGGCTTATGGATAAAGTGGTGGATGGCATACCTAATTGTGTCGTTTACATCGATGATGTCATTGTGTATGACACCAAGTGGGAGGAGCACCTTGATCATGTGGAAATGCTCATTAAGCGGTTGAAGGAAGCTGGCTTAGTAGTCAACTTGGACAAGTGCGAGTTCGTACATGCTAAGGTCCAGTACCTTGGATTTGTTGTAGGACATGGGCAAGTGGCTCCACCTCGGGCTAAGGTGGATGCCATTTCCAACTTTGCAGCACCCCAATGTCGCCGTGCCCTCCAGCGATTTTTGGGCATGATCGGCTATTACAGAAGATTTATTGGAAATTACTCCACAGTGCTTGCCCCTCTTACTGACTTACTGTGCAAGGATAAGAAGTGGCAGTGGACAGCCGAGTGTGAGCAAGCTTTTACTACTGTTAAGTCTCTGCTGTGCCACCACCCTATATTGTGTGCACCAGATTTTGACAAATCTTTTGTGCTGGCAGTTGATGCTAGCCGAGTAGGGGTAGGAGCAGTGTTGATGCAGCCGGATGAGGGCCAGGTTGAACATCCCATATTATATTTCTCAAAGAAGTTTAATAGAGCCCAGAAGAACTATTCCGTCATAGAGCAGGAGTTATTAGCGATTATCCTGGCCCTGCAACACTTTGCTGTCTACCTGCCCCCTTTTGGCCCTGTGATCAAGATTTATTCAGACCATCATCCCCTGCAGTTTTTGAACAAGTTTAAATTTAAGAACCAGCATTTGACCCGCTGGAGTTTGCTTTTGCAAGAGTACAATTTAGAAGTTAGGCATATTAAAGGGATTGATAACGTAATTGCTGATTGTTTATCCAGGGAGGGGTCAGGGTCTTGATTCGAAAATTTTGATCCAGGGCTCAAAATTTTCCCTTGGGGAAGGACGTGTTACGCTGTCCGCCTGTCTGTTCCCATGGGTGCAACCGTTACAGCTGGGCTAGGGGATTATGCAGTATCCGTGTCATTCGCGGAGTTTAAATTAGCGAGTGTTACAAGTTTTCTTTGTTTCGTTCCTGCCACTGAGGGCAATTTTATTTAATACCATGCTGAGAATGCATTTGATTATTTTGATTGTCTTATGTGAGCTACCAGTATATTTAATGATGTTTTGCTTGCAATAGAAGTACCAATTCATTGTAGAGAGAGAGGGGCACGAATTTAAGTTCCTTATTAATTAATCTGATTCATGCGTTCACGCTTGGCTGCACACGAGCCTAGCATTCGTCCAGTGTCTTCCCAACCAGCTTCAATATCGTGTGTGTGTGTACACTCTCTCCCCAGTCATATTTTTTGTATAGAGAGAACACGTCGGTGTCTCTAAGCCGAGCTGGCGTTTTCATTTAAGTTCATTTTATTCTTTTGTTTGCTGACTGAGGGAAGTAGCTATTTTATTTGATTTTGTGACTGTGTTGTCTTTGGAGGGCCAGGCTGGCTCACCGTGGTCCTCTCGCTGCCTTTATTAACGTTCCCCAACACACATACATACACACACACCCCTAACCCCTACACAGTTCAATCCCATCTCCTTGCACAAGGCTAGTGAGAACTATCGTGAGCTATCAACTGCGTTCCCCCTTGGACACGGGTTAAGTAGAAATTCGTCACCACCGGAAATAAGTGGGAGGTGTTCCTGTAGACTGTCTCAGGTGGTATTATTTCAGGTAGTGACTATAGTAGGCTAGGACCATAGGTAGGCTGTTCCGTTTGTTACTATCAAAGTACAGAGTGTTGCGTACTTAAGTGATACTTCTTCCGTTGCGCAGTTTTTCTCTAGTTTACGGAGTGTGAGTGCCGGGGTGTGTGTTATTTTCACAACGCAGTGGAGGCCGATCATCTAAAACTACCTTTGTTGTCTTTTTGTCATAGCCTCGGGCTGGCGCTACCGTAACAATATACATATATATTATATATATATATATATATATATATATATATATATATATTTTGGGGGGGTGAATATAAGGGTATTTCTTAATGTGATATTTTTTCACTCTACCACTTACTTTTCACTGGTGTGTGGACAGTCATTTGGCAAATTATTTCATGCTTCATTGCGAAGAACAGGATGGGTTTAGGAATCTAAAAATTCATTGCTAGGTGCGCCAGACGTTTCTCTTCTAATTGGTATGAAAAAAATTCGTTTTTCGAAATTTGAAAAAATGATGCCAAGGCCGACCGCTGGGTCCCGACGATTTACGGACCCATCACCATTGAGGGATTTCAACCCCCACTGAACCCATGGCCTCTGAACAGTTATGATGAAAAACAATAGGTTTCCCCAGTTTATGGCTATCTACCTTCTGATTTTTCTTTTCAGAACGATTGGTACAAAAATTTGACCTGTAGAGTGCAGTCAAACAAAAAAAAAGACAAACATACATACAGAACATACTAACATGCTTACCGAATCGAAAGATTCCGGTAAGCAAAAAACGGGGGTGAATACATAACACCCAACTCCGTTAGCAAAACTTAAAAGTAAATGAACATAAAAAATGAGAATAATTTTTCAGCTTGTAGGCCTCTGGCATGCCACATCAGGCAATGCATCTCTCACTGCAGTGATGGCATGGGTACAATAATAAAAGTACATGTGCGATAATGCTATCATCAGTATAATGTATGTAGTGTTTCCATTATTTCATCGTCTGTTTTGCACGATAATTTTACGTGTGTTTTAAAACAATACTTAACATTAGGTACTAGAGAGAGAGGGGAGAGAGAGAGAGAGAGAGAGAGAGACAGAAAAAAAGATAATTTTTTATTAGCTATTGGTAACACGTAACATTCCAGAGGAATAAACTTAAGGACTATGAATAATGCCCACAGGAGGACTTGGTCAAAATCGTTAGACGGGTATGACAAAAAAAAAACAAAAGAACAACTCCCCCGTTTGGTTCTGGTACTACAACGCCAACAATGAAAAAAAATTATTAGGTTCTCAATACCAGTTGAAAGAAGAATGTTTTACAGGGTAAATATAATGTTACTTTTGTCTGGAAATAAGCAAATGTAGCAAAGATATGTTGACCCCTTAACCAAGGGGCATCACTTTAGTGATGCTTGGGAGCAAGGGATCATACCACGGGGCGTCACTTTTGTGATTCTATGTTATTTTGAATTTGTCCGGGCTTTCAAGTGGTGGCTTCTATCATCTATCAGTACTGCCAATGTCCACCACTAGTCAGCACTCCTGATCTCATCTGTACTCCCATCCATTGTTGACAACTTAGCCATTTCTCCCCGTTCCTGACTCCCCTCCCTACCTCCCGTCCATTACCCTCTCCTCTCACGTGCCCGGCTGCACTGCGCTAAATAAATCTTCCCCAGAATTTTCCACTGATTTCATCCATTAAAATAAGCCCTATGCCCCATTCTTATACAAAATAATATATACAAAAAAGAAATAAGGTAAGTGATAGTGCCATACACCTGGAATTGGCTAATTATCACCTGACAACACCTCACGTGCACTCGTTCGCTAATTTTCCCTGTTTATTTTCCCTTGAAATATGCTGTATAATCTATTCTCGTAATAAAAATATATATAAGAATGGGAGAAGCCTAAGTGATATTTGCATTCACCTGGAACTACCTAATGTATTATGTATTGTCTAGATTTCCTGCCAATCATTTCATAGCATATATATTAGCAGCTGCCACCACGCTGACACTGGCAGCCTTTCACTGCCCTTAGGCCACCACAGCATTCAGTTTACTGTCGTCTTTCAAGGTGAAACCACGTCGGATTCACGCCTGTCCAGTTCCGCCGCTTTTTGGCCCCATGCAAAGGGCCCTGTGACCTCTAGCCCTACCAATCCTTGTGTGGAAAGGGGTAAATGGCTAAGTGACTGCTGTGGAACATGAACTGGCTAATTTATCAGTGAAAATGATGGACAGTGACTACGATCTTTCTGGTGACTAAAACAGTGCAAGTGGAAATGTAAATAATGTGTAAACAGCAAGTGAAAGCAATGAATGTAATTATAAGTGAACAGTGGAAAATAGTTTTATAAGTTACTGCAAGTGACGGTGCATAACGCTGTAAATAAAATAGAAATGTAAATAATGTAAATAAAATAGAGAACGTAAATAGAAATGTAAATGAGTAGTAATATGAGAATACGAGTATATATACTAGGAGTAATGAAAGGGAAAGTTTCACTCTAGCATGTACGAATACTATGCATTATGAAAGTGAAAGTGACAGATTCGCTCTCAGCGTTAGTACACTGGACGAGAAAGTGAATGCTACGTATTTTACTGAAAGAGAAATTGAATGCCTACAGTGACAATGAACTACTATTACTGAAGGAAACTTATGGATATATAGTAACAGAATATAAAGTGTGAGTGATTTTATGAATAATAAAGGACAGAATACCAGCGGGGAACGAGCGCAAGTGGGAAGCTGGTCCACGCTCGTAATTTTCATTGCTTTCACAGTGCTTTTTTTTTGGAGTATGGATTCCAAACTATTTGAAAATCATAGATAAGTGTTTCTAGTGATAATATCAGGCTGTGGTAATCATATTACGGGTTGTCGGGAAGTGTAAAGTGGAGACTTCATTACCCAAATTCAGAAGTCTCCAAAAGTCCTACAGTACTCGACGAAGTCTCAACAAACATCCCAGGAGAAAGCTAAAAGAATGTACCATATGCGTAGGTAATTATAATATTCTAGGACTAATAACTGATTTTTGGCAAATATTTTTCCAAAGTGTCGGAGCGCGAATATCGCCACTGGACACGCAAGGAGCGCCAAAACAACCCTGCGGTTTAGGGGTTAATCAAGATGTTCAGTTTTCTTAATGCGGTGTGTATTGTGTGAGTATAAATAAATGTTGAATATTTCAATAATCTCCAAGTTTCTCTCTCTTGCTTTCTGTGTGTGTATGTGTGTGTGTGTGTTTAGATGTATTTGTAGACACACACAGCAGCCTCTCGCTCTTCCTCTTGCCTTTCCCTATTTCTGCTTAATTAACCCCTCCGTGGCTGCTGGCGTCGAATGATGTTTAGCCGGTCAAGATCAATGACCGCAGGTGTTGTTTGAGCGCTGTCTATAAAAAACTGCAAAAATTTTTGGGAAGTGAACGAACGTTCTGAACGTCTTCACACTGACCTACACTACACTCCCATACACCTCATCAAGCAGTTCAAAGCCTGCTGCTGTGATGAGTGGATTTTCAATTTTTTCACTCCTAGCCATGCCTAAACAAGCACAACTACACCCATTATCTCGACCCAGGCAGAACATATCTTCTCGCTTGCCATGCACACACAACCTCCTATTTACGATTATGAAGCAATACAGGCACATACAAAAAAAGACATGTTAATAAGTGAATAATACATTTTCGTCTTGGTATCTTTACCTATTTGCTCAGGTTTTCTGTAATGATTTGGATTATTTTATGCAGTGGAACTTGTACAAAACTGTGAAAACCTTCGGGAAGTGAACGAAAACCTGGGACATGAGACTGACCTTGACTTCAGCCTCTCACATACAGTATCTGTCAGTTCACCAACTGCTGTCATGACGAGTGGATGTACGATTTTTTCGCTCGTGGCCACGCCTAAAAACACACAGTTACACCCATTATCTCGACCCAGACAGAAAATACAATATTTTTCCTCCCTTGCACAACACATTCAACCACCCTGTTTACGAGACAACAATATATATTGCGAAAATAACAAGGTAAAATGATAAAGATGAACGTAAAATGATAAAGATGAACATATTTTACGGAAAAAATACGTTTTCCCTCGTCTGTAAACTTATTTATTTCTGCTTTGTATCTGTATTCGTAATAACTGGACTTCTGAAACTACATTACGATTCTATTTTTAACCATGCTCGTGGTGTGGGAGCTCGAAGTTGCAACTCAACTTCCGCATTGCTAATCGGATCTGACCCTCCACTTTATTCTCCTGTGGCCAAGTCTAACCTTGGAGGACGTGCAGTTTTCCCATTTAGGACCGAAAATTAAACTCTTTCGCTCCCTTTTCCAAGCATGGGCACAACGATAACGTAAAATATAACTCGAAACTACCATAAACATATTTTTATAAGAAAGGTGAAAAAATATTCAAATTTTTTTTTCCAGCCCTTTCTAACAAGATTATGTACTGAAATCATTTGATATCATCATATCTCATATATGCACAACATTTCAGCACCATTCATATTGTTTTGGGAGGTAAAAAAAAAAAAAAAAAAAAACAGTCGCGCTGCAGCAGTTCCCTGGGTGGCGGATACAGTTGCCGATATTTCTGCAACTTCCGCGCTCCACTTCAATATGGCAAAGGAAAAAAAAACAATTTTCGAAACTTCAAATAATGGCCCCGGCGTCAGCCTGGCGTGCACGGAAAATTCCGGGTCTTCGGCCACGGAGGGGTTAATGACAAAAATCTATACACAATAAGTATTTCTATGTAGTTTTGTCATGCCCTTGGAGGGTCCAGCAAAAGTCAAGGTAACA
Organism: Coenobita brevimanus; assembly: GCF_032717465.1. Taxonomy (NCBI): domain Eukaryota; kingdom Metazoa; phylum Arthropoda; class Malacostraca; order Decapoda; family Coenobitidae; genus Coenobita; species Coenobita brevimanus. The sequence goes on along the minus strand of NC_136993.1, from coordinate 55,807,894 downwards.
AGGCAACGTCAGGGTTCGACCCGTTGCCTTTGTGTAAAATAAATAACTAAAGCAGTGTTGATATGATTGGATCAAACTTGGTTGCAGAGTTAACGATCACCCAAAAGGTTGACATACAGTATAGTTTTGCCGCTTCTATGGGGGACCACCTTACTGTTAGTTTAGATTCTAAGTCACTCAGGTTGACTATCAGTATGTCTCTCATGTGAACTTGTGGCCGAACAAAACCGTGGTGCACCACTAACGCAGTGTACACTGTCATACAATCATACTAAATCTCTCATTCATGTCTAAATCCTCCAGAAATATGAATACATAAACTAGAAAACAGTCAGAGAGCACATACCTCCTGCAATGCCATTGCTGGATTCGGATCCGGATCCGACCCAAAATTTAATCAATTCTTTCTTGGCCCAAGGCCCACCCTTCCACAATATTTCATTTAAATTCATTGAGAACTTTCGGAGAAATCATGTGGACAACCAATTAAACAAAAGAAACATAAATGGATACATAACCTCCAACTTTGTTGGCGGAGGTAATAAGATGAATACATGCCTAAATAAAATAAAGCTAAAATGACAAAAAATAAAGCAGTTTGAATGCGCACACCTCCATAAACGCCCATACCAGACACTTAAAATCACCACCAGACACTTGAAATCACGATCAGAACTATATCAGCTCCTCCTTGACCCATGACCCACATACCCACAAGATTTCATTGAAATCCATCAATAACTATTTGACATACCCCATGCACCCCCACAAAAGTGTTCTGATGGGTGACTGAAACACAGATCACCACCAAAATTAAATAAATCCTGTCTTGACCCATTACCCACATGCCCGCACAATTTCATTGAAATCCATCAATAACTATATGATATATCTTGTGTAAAGGCAAACAGCCGATGAAAATGCCATAGGCTGAGCGCAAGCTGGGTGGATACACATCACTGAAATTTTGGGGGGTGAAAATATGGATATTTCCTAGCGCGATGTTTTTTCGCTTCTTCGCTTAGTTTTCACCGGCGTATAGTCAGCCATTTGGCAAAATTATTCGCGCTTCATTGACAAGCACAGGTTGGGTTTAGGAAGCTAAAAATTGCATTGCCAAGTGCGCCAGACGTTTCTCTTCTGTTTGGTAGGAAAAAAAATCAACTTTCGAAAATTAAAAAAATGGTGCTGGGGCCATCCACTGGGTCCCGAGGATTTCCAGACCCATGACCAATGAGGAATTTCAGTCCCCCACCCAGCCCAGGTCGTTTGACAGACTTTAATGTAAAACAAGAGGCTTCTAGGGTTTGTGAAGATCTAGCTTCTGATTTTTTTTTTTTTTTTTTTTTGGCAGAACGACTGGTGCAAAATTGTGATCTGTAGAGTGCAAACAAACAAGCAGACAGACAGACAGACAGGCAGACAAACATACAGGACTGACGAACATGCTTGCCGAATCGAAAGATTCCTACAAATAACAGACAGACAAACATAGCAACTGACCAACATGGTTGCCGAATCGAAAGATTTCGGCAAACAACGAACATTCTAACTCAGTTGCCGAAACTACCAAGTCAATGAACATTAATAAATGCGAATAATATTTCAGCTTGTAGGACTCTGCCATGCCACATCAGGCAATGCAACTTTCACTCCAGTGATGACATGCGTACAACAATAAAAAGGTGCATGTGCAATAATGCTATCATACAGTAGGTACACTGTCCGTAGTGTTTTTAGTTATTATCCGTTTTGCACGATAAATTTACATCGTTATATTAAAAATACTTAAAAGCAGACACCAGAGATAGAGAGAGAGAGAGAGAACAAATAAAAAAAATATATATTAGCTGCAGGAACAAGGGACATGCTCGAGAAGTAAACTTAAGGAATCGATTGTCGACAATGCCTACAAGAGGACTTTGCCAAAATCGTTAGACTGGTAAGGCAAAGAAAGAGCAACTCACCCGTTTGGATCTGGTACTACAATGCCGACGATGAAACTACAATGCCGACGATGAAAAAACTTTAAGGTTCTCAGTACCACTTGAAACATGAAAGTTCTACAAGGCAAATATGATGTTACTATTAGCTGGAAATAAGCAAATTTGGCAAAGACATGTTAATCAAGATGCCCAACATGCATAGTGCGGTGTGTATTGTGTATGTATAAATGCTGAATATTTCCATAACGTGTGTGTGTGTGTGTTTAGAAGCAATTGTGGACACACACATTAACTGCTTCTCGCTCTTCCTCTTGCCTTTGCCTAATTCTGCTTAAATTAATGGCATAAAAATCTATATGTAATTAATATTTCTATGTAGTTTTGTCGTGCCTTTGGAGAGTCCGGCAAAAACAGTGTACACTGTTTTAACTAAAATTATTAAGTCAAAGGAGAAGTTCATACGATATTTACTAAAGTTTGTGAAATGGTTCAAGTTAAAACAATGATAAAGGTATTATATTTTGAAAAAAATTATCAAAGTTCGAGGTCACTCCGAAAGTTCATATATCAGTCAACTGGGCAAATTTACCTCAAACATTTTCCATTTCATATGTATGAAAGCTGGTGGTAGGGTTAAAGTTGGGCAATAATGAAGCAATTCGATTTTGAGAGTAATCTACCTAATGTGAAGGTAACATGGCTAAGTCAAACATTTGGTGCTCCGACTGGTTGGCCATGGCATTGTCAAATGCTCCTTCCTGTTCTTATACTATTTAACTCGCCGTGTGCCGGACACCCCACACATAAAATGGCACGTCAGTGCCGGCCAATTTTCAATTTTTTTTTTTAGGCTAATATGATATATTTTCATGTGAAAGAAAGAAAAAACGAATATGACCATTAAAAGACTCACCAGAGGCAACAAGTGCGTTTTCTGGAAGTCCCCGGTCCTCCCCTCCGGTGTTTTCCCAGAAAACTGCAGCGAAGGTGAGAGAAAACCTCGTTTTCTATGAAGGTATACTCAGGTATTCTGGCCAGCGTTACTCTGGGAAGGTCTTGGAATGTTTTATACACTTTTCAGGTCATTTCATATGCATAATTTTTTTTTCACTGGATTTCATACAAACATCTTTTTTTTTTTTTTTTTTTTTTCCCATATAAATCACTTAGTACTGCAACACTTGTCACCTGTCATGTATCTGTCTCACTGTGCATCCTTCGTCTTACATTTATGGTAACTTACATACAACTTTACTTCACTATGTACTGCACTTACACTTACGGTAAATTTTTTACAACATGCCTTCAGCATACACAGACACTGTAAGAGTATAGTATTTCTGAGTGACTCACTGTGAATATATAGTCTTACACTTACGATATCAACATTACTTCATCACCTCCCTCATCCAAGGGCCGTGGGGAAGTGTGGGGAAGTGTGGTGAAAGAGGGAAAAGTCTCACTGGAGGTGCTGGGAAGTGTGGGGGATAGGGGAACACTTTCCCTCAATGTGCTGGGAAATGTAGCAAAAGGAGGAACACTTTCACAAGATGTGCTGAGTGTGGGGAATTGGGGAACACCTTCTGTGGATGTGCTGGGTGCGGGGAATGGGGGAACACTTTGTCTTAAGGTGCTAGGGCGGGCTAGGTCACGTGGGTGTGAGGGATAGAGTGGGCGAGATGACTCACCCACGTCCCCAGCCAGTTGAATATTCCCAAATCTCCCTCTCTTCCTCTTAACACTTCTAACCCCACTTGGGGAAATCCTCGGCTTCCCCAGCCACCCTGGAATACAAGAAGCCTCACCTTCATCCTCTGAATCATCCTCCTAATCACACAGGGCTAGGCGACGGCGTGCTGATGGCCTCATCCCTCTGGTACTAGCATACCCCACATACCTGGATTTCCTTGGTGTGGGTATTTCCACCTCACTAGTTCTTTCATCTTCTGGTTGCACATGATCCTTATCTTACACGTCATCATCATCAACTTTGCTTTCGCCAGTGTAGGGCACCTTCAGGAGTTCCTGAATTCCTCGTCAGAGAGACCGCGGTGAGACATGACTGTACAGCATGAGTTGTACAAGCAAAATGAGGCAGAGCAAGGGTGATGACTCAGTGCATGGGTGTATAGGCCTGAGCACCTGAGGCAAGGTGGTGGAAGAGTTGACGTACATCCTCACCAACTTTTGAGCACCTAGTTTGAAAATTGTGCTCTCCATGATTTTAGGGAAAAAATGATGTATTAACACGGCACTGGCACTGAGCAAACAGTTGCATAACACCGTTTCAAAACGGCACTGGCACGGGGCACGTTAAGAAGCGAACATGCAAACAGAGTGAACAGATGGCTTTAGTATATTTCACTAACACAAAGGTTTTCGATAGTGTAGCATGTTTTTACTCTTGTTATTAATGCTTATAGTCACATTGTTACTGATAATGTATTATAGATGTAGGATGCGTTCTTGTACTCAAACTCTTAGTGATACAGAATTTATATATTCATTGTACATCTTTTGTTGCTCCATTAGAGCCAAAAGGGACAAGGGCAAGGCTACTCACCTTCAACATTTAAGGCAAGGATTACCAACCTTGCTAGGCTCTGAGCAGCATTATGTAAGCAATGAACCCCAACCATTCCCACGTGAAAACGTTTTAGGGCCCCACCCAGTTGGAATCCCTAAATGCCCATGTGGCTACTGGGCGTCCATTTCGTTTTAAGGCTGCCATCCAACGAAGTAAATGGTTTCCTGAATTACTGGTTGCCATCTGGGTTGCCGCTCACTGAAGAATCAATTGAAATTTTCATGATAACAAGTGATGGAACAATGGAAGTTATGATGAATTATGCCACGTGACTGACGAATATAGGCCGACAGTTAATGACAAGCTTGTGTTGTTTATTATTCATAAGAATGTGACCAGCAATACGAGCAAATTTCAGCATGGTAGTTATAGTTGCACAGTATTAACTTCTACCAATATCCAGGCCATCATGTAAAGTCAAAACGAGTACAAAATAAGCTGAAAACTTTCCGTGCTGAGTGTGTCAGTGCCCTTAATTGCATTCTTATTATGCCATCATCAGCCAGCAGCCAATGCTACAGACTGAAAATAGTAGGCTACAGTTACGTATGTACAATATTATCTCACCAGGCAAGGATAAACACTCAAGGGTAACAGATCACTTATTAATAAGTTGTGACTTTTTCAACCTCCTCCCTGATGATCACATCAAGGACGATTATGTTTATGGGCAGAGAAAACATACGAAACTTCTCTCATCTTATGCCAGCTGAATAAAGGGGGATGCAGTAGATCTGATGTTAGGTGAAACTCTGCCCAAAAATGTGCTATGGACATTAAAGAACAGTAAATCTTCTTCCTATTGCCATCAAACATGTGTAACCAGCAAGTATAACCAGTGAACAGAAGAGCATAAAAACATACTGTCATAAATCCTGACTTAGGTCAAACCTAAGTTTATATTTATTTTGTAAAATACATCAGGTTTCTTAGTAATAACGTGACTAAAATTTTTTTCAGTACCCTTAGTATAGATATTTTTTAATTTGCATTATTTATAATGAAGAACCTCATTTTACTCTTAATACACTCCTTATTACCAGCTGCGGTAGTGAAGCTGGTATTGTTTTCCGTTTGTGTGTGTGTCTGTCTGTTAGCACGATAACTTCGCAACTGCTCGAGATATCATCACAAAATTTTACAGGTGTGTTGTAGAGATGGACTCTTCTTATGAATACTGTTTTTAGTTTTTCTGCCTTTCTGTGTGTCTGTGTGTCTTTTAGCATGGTAATGTCGCAACTGCTCAGGATACCATCACAAAATTTTACAGGTGTGTAGCAGAAATGAGAATCTCCTACGAGTTCAAAATTAGTGAAAGTAGGTCAAGATCTGTGTGTCTGTTACAAATATAACTTAGCAACCACTCAAGATATCACAAAATTTTACTTGTGTATAATAGGGATGAAAATCTACGAGTTCAAAATTGGTGAAAGGAGGTCCAGGACTTAATATTATTTCAAGCTGCACTAGATATGTATCGGCTATGGGCTAGTGTTATTCCCTCCTTGAGGAGGCCTCTAGTTAATATCTATTTTTGTTTTGTTAACCCTTTGAGATTTTCGGCCCTCCGCCGATTGTGTCGTTCCCAGAATCAGCCGGGCACACATATAACGCACCATCGTGCAGCGATATTTGTACTTAATCGACTTCTGTACACTTAACTATTTATGGTAGACTAATGAATGCGGAGCCATTTTAAAGCTGAATTGTTGCTCTTTATCGTAGTATGGTTGAAAAAGGTAAATACGATAGGTAAAAGACCAATATGACTAGTAGAAGTTAGCTGAAGAAGAAAAATCGCACACCCTTCCATAGGAAAATATTTGTAAAAAATGTATTAGAATTATATGAAATTTTATAGCACTTTGTCAATCTACGGTACATTCCCGTTCTATTGATATAGTTTATGACAATTTATGTTAGTTTTCACACAGAAAAACGAAACCTCTTGCTGTCAGACTGGCAAATATCCATGCTGGTAATATCGATATTATTCATGGTGTAAACATATTTATTATGCATATCTATCTGATGTACTCGTCACTGTAAAAACAAGCAGTTGCAAAAGTATAAACAGGATAATGTATATGGAACAAGGCCTGATAGGTGATGGAAAACATGCAATAATAGAGATATTGTTTTGTATGACTCAAATTCGAGTCATCAGAATCTCAACTGTTGGATTTATGATGACGGAAAATTGCATCGTCGGAATCTCAGAGTGTTAATTGCTTCTAAACACGAAGCAATGATCAGCAAGTCACAGAGAGACTATATTCTTTACAACCTGTAATCCTATCTGTTAAAGTGAAGGGAATATAAGAGATTTAAGTTCCAAAAACGGAAAACGGACCATAACTCAGCCTTCCTGATTTTTTTTTTTTTTTCAAATTTCTAAAAGATGGGTATCAACATCCTACATGGCCCTACTATCATACCAAATATAAGTATATTCCAATATGTGGTTTCTGAGATACAGTGTGGAACGGATGTAATTATAATTCACCGGGTCGGTCAGGATTACTTGATGGTCGTGATCGTCAGCTTTTTACCCTCCCGGAAGGGAGCTGAGAGCTCATATAGTCCGACCTAAGGGCAAGGCTGTGATCTTAACACATACACACACCTTTCCCCTTGCTCAAGGGGGACAGTAACCACCCACTTCGTCAGTGAAACTTTTCGCAACCCGAGCGAGGCGCAAACTCCCGTCCACCAGTTGGCAAGCGAGAACGTTACCACTGCACCAGCGACTAACAGACGTATGTATGGACGGATATGACCTAAACTAAGATTCCACTTTGTGAGAAACAAGGTGGAATAACAAAGAATATCAGTGTCAGCAAACACTACTTAGGATGGCTCCAACGTGCCATTACGTCTGAACAAACAAAATCCTTCATGATTTCCGAACACAGAGGTATTAAACTGTTATAAGCATCTCAACATAATCCTCATACTTTTCTACGCCTAAAATTTCACATAAAATAACCCCAAAATAGTGAAACTGACCACCAGGTGTGTTCAAAGACGAGTTTCGTTCTTTACTGGGTCTGATGCACGATAAATGTTTCTTGAAAATATCTAAGATAATAGGAATACATCAGCTTTTAGTTTTGATCTGATTTAAAACAAACATGGTATATGGGTAAAGTGTGGGAAATGGGTGTAGTGGTTAAATTATGGGAATAATCCATTAAAATGAGAGGTTACAAAGCAAGGTCAAACTTTTGGCCCATCAACTCAACAAGTTTTTATTCAGTTCTTGGTGGAATAGTTTATGGTCAGCCAAAGATGAAATTCTTTAGATCATATTCATAAGACAGTCAACTTCAGCATTTTTTATCCAATACTTTTGGACCATGCTTAGTGGTGGGACTGGGTCATACAAGGATGAACTATTTCAAGTTGGAGAAAGGTCAAGGTCTCAGAATATAGTCAAAACTTCGGTTATATACCGATGGGAAGGCTCGGGTCATAATCTGTGTAAGTGCTCGTTGTTATTATCTCCTGATTTTATTAAGCTCAAGAAAGAATTTTTGACCCAGAGCGGGATAAGTTGAGTCTCCATTAACCAATTCACAACATCACTCTTATGATGATTAGCTTTCTAAAACCTTTGGAACCTTCTTACACAGTTTTTTTTTTTTTTTTTTTTTAAATCAGTGAAACAAGTACAAAAAGATAAAATGTATGAAGACACAGAGCTGGCAGTTCGCCATAAAAATATCAGAACCAAACCTCATCCATACAGTTTTTTTTACTCCAGTATGTGCCATTATGGTGTAACATAATTTCTCCCCAAAACTGTTATGGTAATATTATATCTTAACCAACCATGTTGTCCACAAACGTATGCCATAAAGAAAATATAGTGATGGAAGAAATCCTTTTACTAACTTTCCCATGTTCCAATGATTTTTGGAGTACTGTCGTCTCAATATCTTCATATATTTTATGAAATACACTTTTATATTTATTATATTATAAGCATAATATTCTTTGCAAAATTAAGTCTTAGGCTTTAAAGGTTTTAACTTTTTGCAGAGTGGAGGTCAGAGAAAGGATACTTTTAAACAGTATAATGTGGTCAATTTCCGTATTGGAATTTAGTAATTTTTATTTGTTATTGCATTTGCAAAATACTTGTAGCCGTTTTTCAATCGACTGTTTTCTTCACGGGAAAGAATACCCTGTGAGGGTGGCAGATGGGTAGGGTGGACAGTGGAACGAAGTGGATGTTTCACTGTTGAGTGGGTGGGTTAAAGTGGTGAGTTGGGATGGGGGAGGATCGGTGGGTGAACGGTTGGGCAGGGTGAGTGGGTGAGTGGGCAGTGGGAAATTAGGCTCATGAGTAAGTATGTGGATGAATAGGTTCATGCTGAATGTATCATTGGAGCAATCAGCCCAAGGGGAAACATAGATCCAGTGGGTCACATTTTTACCCAGGGATTTGCTGGAAGCCCTGATAGTTGTTGGACATAAGGGTCAGACATGGACATGACCATGGACTTTGATTATGATTACTGTCTGAATTTTTTGGTGATTATGATTTGATTAGGATTATTTGGCTTTAGTGTTTTGTGATTATGATTTCATTATGATTATCATATTTTATTTTTGATTATGATTAGAGTATTTTGAACCTTAATGATTTATGATTAAATTATGATTATAAAGATGGTAGCTTTGATTACTGATAATTTTGTTTTTGAATGTAATCATGATTACTGACAGAACTTTAAATATAGGCAATGAATTCTTAAAGTATATTTTAGCTGTGACTCATATACGTTCACTGCTGGTATACTAGTCGTCCATAACTATTTGTTCCCATTAAACAGTTAAACCTTTTATCAATTAATGTAAAAAATAAAGCACACAAGTTAAAATAATGTTGTAAGGTTTGTTTTGTTATTAGAACACCAATAGCCTACAGTTCAAAGTCATTTGCCATACAAAATTCAAATACATATCAAACAGCTAGCCTAAATGCACTAACTAAAAAATAAAATTCATATTTATAAACCCAAAATACTTACTTTTGTGGATGAAAAAATCACTATTTGCAATACAATAGTATCATATTGGTTTCCTGTGTAAAGCAAAAATGTACAGATCGTGAAACTTAAAAGTAAATTTGTATTCCTTCTCACTGCAGGTAAACTTTTTAATGTGTTAATTACATAACTGGCAGAAATTAAGGAGGGCAGTTAAGGACTAGCTAAATGAAATAGTTGAATAACCGTTGCAAGGTGACCAAAATGTGGAAATGAAAAAGGTAGTTGTGAGTTTTACATTACCTTTCATAAGTTTTCACGTCTCATCAGTGTGTTTGTTTCATATTTTGATAAACATCAGCTCTTAAAGGGGACATCAGCCAGTCTGCAGTGTTCAGGTCGAAAGACTTTTCATGCAACAGAGAAAGTCTCATGACTAGAGCTGGGGAAGCTGGGATGTACAGGTAGTGGGGGGGCTAGTGTAGCGACGGGGAATCGTCTTGGGTGTGAATTGTCCTGAACGGGAATTGTCCATGTTTTGATGGCAAATTGTCTCACAGCGAATTGTCCTGATGGCGAAATGTCCCGGAACTATCTACTCTCCCAGTGTCAGGAATTGGAGTGATTGGAGTAACCAGAATGCCAGGCCAAGCTTCTAAAGAGGCAGACATGCACAGACAAGCAGCCTTCCAAGCATGTTTGACTGTGTGAGATTGATGTATAAAGGAGAAACTTATGTAATATATAATAATCATACATGAATAGTATGAACACATAATCACAATAATCATATTTTAATAACTGATTATTACAATTTTTTATTATAATTTTATTATGATTACGGCTATTGTATAATTTTGTATTGTAATATGATTATGTTTATATCAGTTTTAAAAAATAATTATGATTCGATTATGATTATATACACACTTCCGTGGATTATTTTTTTTTTTTTACTAATAATCATAATAATGCCTATGTCTGATAAGGATATAGTGGTGTAAAACATAATGTGGAGGTTGTTTCTGATCCACGAAGAAAGGGCAAAATCTTCGTCTATTCAGCAGCCATAACATTCCAGCCTAAAGATTTTTTCTTTCCTCTAGCTTTTTGGGGTTAGTAAGATCATTATAATTTTCAGCAGTTTCATATAACTGGTAAATTCTTTTTAAATTTCATGGATTCCATCTTTTTAATTATAATAATTTATTTCCAGATAACAACGAGGAAGATGTACTTGTATTTCACATGGATGACTGCATTTCTGATGGTTTACAGAGCTTCTTCCACCAAAATCCCACTCTTCTCTGGTAAGTCACTGAAACTTGAATGTGAAACATTACAGTAAAATCAGTTATACAAATTTAGGAAGTATGAATCGCACATATATAAAAAATGTATGGAAAAGCAAATACAATATATCGTTTTACTCACTGCATTTCAGATGGAAATCGGCAGTATCTAGTACCTCAGGTTCTTAATGCAATGTTGCTTCCTTTGGATTCAAAGTGTCCACTCCTCATATTATTTAAGGGCACTGCTTCTTCATCATTATGTAAGGTAAATATTATTAGTCGTTTTGATACAGTAACTGCGTAAGTAGGTGGTGAATTTGGGAATGAGAAAGCTTGGAATCAATGAGTGGCAGGTTAGAGTGGTTATGGCAATGTACTGGGCTGTTCACAACGAGGTGGGAGCGAACGGAGGTTTGAGTGATGAGTTTTCCGTGATAGCTGACGTGCAGCAGGTGTCAGTTATAGGCCCCTATTTATTCATCATGGTGCTTGGAGCTCAGTCACTTGACTTCAGAACAAGATTCCCATGAGAATTGTTGTTTGCTGATAACGTGCATTTGATCGCATATGACAGCGGAGAATGAGAGTGAGGCGGAGGAAAGATTTAGGAAACACAGATATGGAATGAGGTACATGGTTTGAGAGTAAATGCAGAAAATATAAAAGTAATGATATTTAGGACTAGTGATGGTAGTGTCGTTTTAGAGGGGATGAGGCCATGTGGAATCTGCCACTGGGATGTGGGAAGTAAATTCATTTTTTGCTTTGCATGTAACAAGTGGGTGAATAAGGAATATACTGATATCACAGGCTGGCTGCGAAATAATATTGAATTTGTGTGTGTGGTCTTTACGGGGGGATCATGAAGAGAGAGAGAGAGAGAGAGGAAAGGACTGACCTTGTTGGAGTGTTTCTTGAGTGTGTGGAGGAATTTTATCATTTGTGGGGTATGTTTTGTGCTGGAGGTGCGACTAAACATAGTTCTATGGCTAGGTTAAGAAGTGGTTGGAAGAAATTCAGGTAGCTGTTGCCTTTACTAAAACTGAGAGAGCTCTCCTTCAGTGCTAAGGGGTTCTTGTATGCAGCATGTGTTAAGAGCGTAATGCTGTACGGTAATGAGACCTGGAGGGTAAAAGAAAAAGATATCGTAGACTTAAACGCATATATCTGATAGTGGTAAGATGGATGTGTAGTGCATCCTTAAATGTCAGGACTGGAGGGGTTAGGACTGTGGATAAAGAGTCGAGAGGGAGGACGGATTTCAGTTAATTAATATAGTGATGAGAAGGGGTAGAATGAAACAGTTTTGGCGTGTAGGCCTAGGGTTGACGGAGAACGGCAACTGGGTGAAGAGGGTGACAGGTGTGAATGCTGAGGGTGGCGTTGCTAGAGGCAAACCGAAAAAGACGTAGGACAAGGCCATAGAGTGTGGCCACAAGGATTTTAGACAAAATAGGGAAGTTGTTGGAGACGAGTAACTTGGAGAACCACCATTATGTGACAAAGGCCAGTACATGCAAGCATGTTCGACCCATTATAATGAAAAAGAAATGAACTGCAGGAGAACAGAATACAGTTGATTTACATAAATTTAAAAGCTGAGCTTTGCATTCAAGGTGTAACAAAAATAGTTTCGGTGATCATGATGTTAGTTTTCAAAGGCTTATGCAGTGTTTACCTTTGTTTCTGTCTCAAAAATAACTAATTATTAAAGCTGAGATGTAGGATTAAAATTATGATGATGATGATGGTCTTTAGGATGTGTCTGAGCTGCTAGAGCAAAGAAGTGTTGGTGTGTTCGAGGTGGGTGTTGAGAGTCAGGACGCTAACGTGACGCAGGCACAGCTCTCCCGGATGGTCAAGCAGGCTCGCCGGGTAGGTCACTCTCACATTACTGCTGAGGCGGGTATGTCATTTTCATATTACTGCTGAGGAAGGTAGGTCACTCTCACATTACTGCTGAGGAAGGTAGGTCACTCTCACATTACTGCTGAGGCGGGTAGGTCACTCTCACATTACTGCTGAGGCGGGTAGGTCACTCTCACATTACTGCTGAGGAAGGTAGGTCACTCTCACATTACTGCTTAGGCGGGTAGGTCACTCTCACATTACTGCTGAGGCGGGTAGGTCATTTTCATATTACTGCTGAGGAAGATAGGTCACTCTCACATTACTGATGAGGCGGGTAGGTCATTTTCATATTACTGCTGAGGAAGATAGGTCACTCTCACATTACTGCTGAGGCGGATAGGCCACTCTCACATTCTTGCTGAAGCATGTAGATCACCCCATATTACTGTTGTGGCGGGAATGTCATGTTTCCTTCTGCACTGGATGATTACTTTATAGAGCAATAACATTTTGACATCCTGTTAAAATAGTAATTTTACTGAAGCAGTCTCTCATGTTCACCTAAGATTTACTTGCAGTACTTATTATTCATATTTATAGGCTACGGAGATAGGCTTTCGTTGGGGCTTTAGCATTTTTTTCCTTAACCATATTTACAAAATTTAGGCTTGAACCATCCGACATTATGCATATGAACTGCTATTAAAACACATCACATTTTTCTTGCCGCAAAAGTGGCGAAAGTGTCTCTGGTGAGTGTCTTTTGTGCAGTGGCATAAAAAGTATTTGTATTTATAATTCTTGGAAGTATTCCACTGTGTTCAAAAATAGTGAAATATCTACATAGGGGGGGAGGTTGGTTAATAATTATATGTGGGTGAGTTTCATTTTTATATGTCTTAACAGTGAAAAGAATGATGGTTGATTTTGTTACTCTAAACCATGTTCTCTGGCGACATGAACTCTTCCAGCAAGGGAGTTGCATGTTCAAACAAGTTTTGATTTGGCTAAGTTATAAGCATACTTCAGCAAATTACCCATGAAATGTGAGTGGTAGAACAGATGACGGAAACTTGCGATTTGGCATTGTCAAAGATACTTTATATTTCAATTTTAGTTTGAGAATCGTATGGCCTGCCTGCAAAGGCAGGATTCATGGTATAGTTTTCATTGTGTAATACTATGTTTTTTTTTTTTTTTTTTTTTTTAAGAAATTAATAAAAGATACATCACGGTGTATTTAAAGAATCTCTTGTTTCTATTCATCCAAAACATGTATCAAATTTTGAGTGTGTGTGTGTGTGTGTGTGATACACACTCACACTGACTCTCAGAGAGCTTAATGTCAGAAGCTGAAGTTCCTAGCTATGTGATCATTCATGATATACTTTTACTGAGATGAAGCTGAAGTGCCTTCATTTGATTGGGACCCTTAAGTGTAATTCAAAATGGCTGACTGTATCTGTGAAGATGATTACAGATGCTAATTAAACATGATTTACGGAAATGATTGGAATATATCTGTGGTACTGTAGATTTAGAATTTTGATTTTGTAATAATGTTACCTACTTTTGCATAAACCAACCTTTTTTTTTTTACTTATATTACATATTTTATCCCACTTCTAAATGTGGTGGGCATGGACGTCATTAACAAAGTTAGTTTGCACTTCTCTAACAAAGTAATGTCGTCAGCTGCGGCAGATATCATGGTGCGTGACGGTGGTATTGGTCAGTGACGATCCAACCTTCCTCGCTACCTTTGCCGACTCATCCCTCAAGGGTCGCCTCCTGCAGTGGTCCACAAGGCTCATCATCGTCACTCGCCTAACACTGCAGCAGCTGAGGCCACTCATGTCCACCAAATACACCTTTGCAAATATGAGTGTAGCTGTGGTGGCTCCATCTGAATCGAGCATTAATTCCGGGTATGGTCAATATTTTCCAGTTATAACGTATTACTGATTAAGTAAGTGTTTCCAAAGTACTTAAATGACTAAGAGCCCTGATGCAGCAACAATTTTAAGATTGCACACGGTGTTATTTGGATGAATCTCGCTAAGGCCGGTGTAGTAATCACTCACAGGAAGTAGTCACTAGATGTGTGTTCACAATGAGGCTGGAACTGATATTTTGTCTACACAGATTGTTTGATCATGTTGACTGGGATAGAAACTGGAAAAAGAATATAAACTTTCACTGATTTACATTTTGAACATTCTCAACTGCTACCTCTATTATGTTGGATACTGAGAAACAGTGGTCCCAGAACTTATTCCAATGAAAAAAGTCTTTGGCTTTTTTTTTTTTTTTTTTTTTTTTTTGCTTCCTTCGCATTCAGACATTATATGCCTGAATATGTCCAGTTCTTTTTTCAGAGTGAAAGCTGAGGCAGGTACAAGGTGCTTTAAGCCTCGACAATGCGAACTGCGACTCGCAAATAACGCTACTACTTCACAAACAATAATAAATATCACGTTGTCAGTTGCTGTCATTATCATGGTGTTTTTGTAATGTCATCTCGTCAGTGCTGTCATGTCTTCGCCATCTCATCTGATGTTATTTCATGTCAATGCTGCCATTTCATACTCGTATCACGCCACACCATATCGTCATTGCTTTCATGTTATAGCATGCATGCCATATCAGTACTCATAATTTTTTATTTTTGTATGCTAGGAAGATTGAACCAAAGGCCACGAGCCCGCAATATTGTTTCTTCCAAGAGAAAAACAAAATCCAAGAGAGAACAAATTCAAGATCTGATCATTTCGAGATGCCTGACCACACTGCGTTTGAAGGACTGGAGATCATAGCTAGCAGGAAGTTGAGATAGAGGGAGACAGTTCCAGAGTTGACCTGTTTCATAAATGAAGGACTAGGAGTAACTGTTAGAGAGTTGGACAGAAAAGGGATGAGAGTTTGCTGCTAGACGGGTGCACCCGTCGTAGAGGTGAACGGTTAACTCTTGCGTTAAAGAATTGCACAGAAAAGGGATGCGAGCTTTCTGCTAGACGGGTGCTACGCACCCATCGAAGAGGTGGAGGGGTGCAAGCAGATAGTTCAGAGAAGCAGTGACCATTGAAGTAGCGATAGAAAAGAGATCAAGATGCAACAGTGTGGCAGAGAGACAGACGTTGAAGGGAGCCAGTAAGAGGAGGAGAGTTAATGAGACAAAAATCCTTTGACTTCACCCTATTGAGAAGAGCTGTTTGTGAGGAGCCTCCCCACACATGAGAGTTGTACTCTACACAGGGGTGGATAAAACCATTGTATAAAGTCAACAACTGTGCAGGGGTAAAGAAGGAATAACGTCGGCCAAGCACACCCAATCTTTTGGAGGCAGATTTTACAAGAGATGTAATATGATCTTTCCAAGACAAGTCCCAAGTGAATGAAACCACTAGCAATTTCAAGGATGATGCAGGATTAAGCTGAATAATATTAAACATTAGAGGGAACTCCTATGGAAGATTTGGTCAGGTTGATAGGTGTAAGAACTGAATCTTTGATGCATTAAAAACAAAAAGATTATTTTTACCTCAGTCAGAGATACGAGCCAAGTCAGACATTAGGTGTGCCATAGCCTCATCCCTTGTTTGTTGAAGTAACTGCGGAGATGGATGTTGCAAGAACCGAATGGAAAGGTGAAGGGTGGAGTCATCAGCATTCGAGTGGATAAGGTTAGATGTACAGCTTAGGTCATTGATGAATAAGAGGAAGATAGTTGGTGATAGGACAGAGCCCCAAGGAGCACCACCGTTGATAGATCTTGAAGAAGAACGATGGCAGTCTACAACGGCGAGTATAGAACGACCAGAAAAGAAGCTGTAGATGAAGGCACAGATAGAAGAATAGAAACCGTAAGAGGGCACTATGGAAATTAAAGATTTATGCTATACTCGATCGAAAGCCTTTGAGATGTCAAGTGCAATGGCAAATCCTTCGCCAAAGTCCCGAAAGGAGGATGACCAGGAGTCTGAAAGGTAGGTGAGAAGATCGCCAATGCAGCGGCCCTGACAGAACCCATATTGACAATCAGAAAGAAGGTTGTGATAGGAAAGATGCTTTAAATTGTTTCTGTTAAGAAATGACTCGAAAACTTTTGAGATACAGGATGTTAAAGCAATTGGATGATTGTTAGAGGGTTGGGAATAGTCACCCTTCTTTGGGACTGGCTGATTGAGAGCAAACTTCCAGCAAGAAGAAAAGGTACAAGTTGAGAGACAAAGGAGAATGAGTTTACCTAAGTAGGGTGTAAGCACAGAAGCACAGTTCTTGAGGACAACAGGAGGGACTCCATCAGGTGCATATGTCTTGTTAGTATTGAGGCCTGTGATGGAAGAAAATACATCAGCTGAAGAGATTTTAATGTCAGCCATAAGGAAGTCTGAAGGGGGAAGTGATGGAGGAGCAAGACCGGAATTATCTAATGTGGAATTGGAGGAGAAAGTCTGAGCAAAGAGATCTGCTTTATTAGTAGAAGAAATAGCTACAGAACTATCAGAGTAGAAAAGAGGAGGGAAGGATGATGAGGTAAAGTTGTTAGAAAGGTTTTTGACAAGGTGCCAGAAGGAGCGGGAAGAATTCGAGTTGGAGAGGTGAGAACACATTGTACGGATGAAGTTATTTTCAGCAGAACAAAGAACAGATATTGCATGATTCCGGGTAGAAACATGAAAAAGATGTGATTCAGGAATGGGTTGGCTCTGATACCTTTCATAGGCCCTCTCCTTGTTGCGGACAGCATCAGAACAAGCCTGATTAAACGAAGGGTTTCTTGCATTAGTCAAAGGATATGAGAAGGGAATGAATGCTTCCTTGCATGAGAAAATAACCTCCGTAATGCGTAAGGCACACTCAGGTGGCTCCCGGCCATGGAAGCAATAATCACTCCACGGAAAATCAAGGAAGTATTGTCTGAGGGCCACCCAATCTGTAGCCCCAAAATGCCACAGTCAACTTTTTTTTCAGAGGGTCTACAGGCCATACCGTAGCGAGAGGGCAGGTTAAGGTAATTAGGTTGTGATCGGAGGAGCCCAACAAAGAGGAAAGATTAACAGTATAAGCAGAAGGTTTAGTTGTAAGAAAAAGGTCACGTATTTTGGAGCTCTCTCCAAGGCGGTCAGGGATACGGGTAGGGTGCTGTACAAGCCGCTCTTGGTCATTAAGGATAGGGAAGATGTAGGCTTGTTCACCAGGTTGATCAGTGAAAGGAGAGGAGAGCCAAATGTGGTGGTGAACATTGAAATCTCCTAGAATGGAGATTTCAGAGAAAGGAGAAATGGATGGAAAGTGTTCCATTGTAGAAGTAAGAATTTTCCATAGTCGGTGGAATTAGGAGATAAGTAAACAGCACAGATATATTCAGTCAGAAAATGACAAGAAAGCCTAAGTCAGAGTGTAGAGAACTCAGAAGAATCAAATTCAGGAACGCGAGAGGAAAATAAGTCGTTGCATATATATATATATATATATATATATATATATATATATATATACACACACACACACACACAACAGCCACCTTTGGCTTTGAAATGAGTATAGAGAAAGTAGGAGGATACAGAAGAGGGTTTGCTGTCAGTTGCCTCAGACAGCTGAGTCTCAGGAAAAGAAGGTGAGGTTTAGAGGAGAGGTAGTGCTCTTCAGAGCGAAAGTTAGAGGAAAGGCCACGAATGTTGCAGAAATTAAGAAGTGAGTCAGACAGTGGTTCCAGGCAGCTCGAGTCATCATCAGGAGAGGGGCGGATGGTGGGGGCATTTATGGTCTCCCTCTCTGGGGACTCTGATGCTGCGTTTAGAGATGCCATGCCATAATTGATATTATGTCATGTCACTTCATCTCTCTGCTTTCATGTTGTCTCATGCGTCATTTCAATATTCTTATGTAATTCAGGTGTTGACAATGTGATGTCCGTTAGCCCTTATATTACCATTCGATGCAGGCTCTGTCCTACCGCAAACGAGTATTTGGGAGGCAGGCTTCGGTGCACAGGACCACACGCTGAAAGACCCCTCCTATCACTGCGCTATTGCCACACACTTGATAGTTAATAAATAATTTTGCCACACGCCCTTATTAATTTTGTTTTGATATTTTTTTTTTTTTTCACCGTAATCCTGAATAAATGTACTTGCTTATGGAGTTCTAAAAAAGATCAGCGGAATGTAAATTATGCTTAAAATTAATTTTATTACTTAATTTTTTCAGTGTTCTTTTTTCATAGAAATATCATTTTTATTGTAAATGTTACTGAGAAAAAAGTTATATGGAATTTAGTTGGCTACATTTGGTTGAAGAATTACTGTAGGTCAACTAGGGCTGATTTAATGGAACACAAAAGGAAATTACCTTGTGCATTCGAGCAATGCTCACAGCACACTGACTGGGGCAGTGGGGCGATCCTGGGTGCGGATTGGGTTAAGCGCAACAGAAGCATACACGCAGAGAAGTAGTATTTTGTTCTCACCCAGAAATGGGTGCAAAATCATTCCATAACCAAAAAAACCAGGGCCATTTTGTGTGATGCAACTGGCGTTGAATGGTAACGGGCAATTGAAATATGTGCAGATCCAGCCTGCGTCACATAGTAACGAATGCATGAAATCTGAACCACATCCATAAACACCAAAGGGTTAGTGATGTACAGTAAAATTTTATGCCATGTAAATGTTGTCATGTTACTGCTGCTATCTATTACTGTATCATCTAAAGTCATATCAGTCATGTCAGTAATGTCAGCCATTCATTCAGTTAGTTGGCAACGTCTCTGAACTGACCGCTTGCATCCCTCCACCCCTATGGTGTGTACGTAGCACTAATCTGGCAATAAAGTCTCATCCCTTTTCTGCCCAACACTAATTCAGGAGTTAACCGTTAGTCCCAGTCCTTCATGTATGCAACAGATCAACTCTGGAACTGTGTTCCTCTGTCTGTATTTCATACTGCCTATGACCTCCAGTCTTTCAAATGCAGTGTCCAGGCATCTCAAAATGAACAAACCTTGAATTTGGCTCTATAATCTTGTTTTTGTTTTTCCTTCGAGGGAACAGTCTTGCTGGCTCCTGGCTTTTGGTTAATTCTTCCTTGCATTAAAAAAAAAAAAGAAAAAAAAAGGCAGACCAAGATATTTTCCACAAAGTATCCTCTGTAATTAAGACTTGTCTTACCTACAGTAAAGACAGCAGCAGATGCCATGAGGTGCTTAGCCAAGTTGATCATATCCGTAAATAAGGTCTCTCAGCCTGTAAGCAGTTATTTGTCTACTGTCCTGGGGTACAAGACAACTACATCACGTAGGTTATCATAGTTACTTCCCCTAGGTGATACTTTACTCATTATACCTACGAACCCACCAAGGACTGATGGGCACTTTAGTTGTGTGGTGTCAGCTGTCTGCAGTAGGATTTGTACCCTAGTGCTAATGAGTTGGCAATTCGTACATACCAACGCAAACCACTTGGCTATGATGTGATAAAGCTGAGGATGCCCTACGGCCAGGCATGCAGTAGATGTGCATAGCCTTTATGGGTAGCCATACAGCAACCTTAAATTCTTCACATAAGGCTGGCCTTTCAGCTACTTTCAGACCAAGTTGAGTGTTTCCCAGCACAGATACGTTATTCCATTAGTGAAGCAAGGCTGAAAGTCACCTAATTATGCCATTTTTTAATGATGATTAGTTGTTTAACCTGCCCCATGCCAGTGTCATTTTAAAACGGCATTACGCAACTGTGCGCTCAGTGCCAGTGCCATTTTAAAACGTCATTTTTTTCCAATAATCATGGAGAGCGCAATTTTCAAACTAGGCTCACAAAAATTGGTTTGGATGAACGTCAACTCTTCCACCACCTTGCCTCAGGCGCTCAGGCCTATACACTCACGTGCTGAGTCATTACCCTCGCTCAGCCTCACTCTGCTTGTACCACTCATGCTGTTCAGTCATGTCTTCCCCCGGTCTCTCAGACGATGAGATTCAGGAGCTCCTGAAAGTGCCCTACACTGGCGAAAGCAACATTGATGACGACATGCAAGATAAGGATTATGTGCAACCGGAAGAGGAAAGTACTAGTGAGGAGGAAATACCCACACCAAGGAAATCCAGGTATATGGGGTATGTTAGTACCCGAGTGATGATGCCATCAGCACATTGTCGCCTAGCCCTATGTGATGAGGAGGAGGATTCAGAGGAGGAAGGTGAGGCTTCTAGTATTCCTTGGTGGCTTGGGAAGCCGAGGATTTCCCCACGTGGGGTTGGAAGTGTTAGGAGGAAGAGTGGGAGATTCGGGAATATTCCACCGGCTGGTGACGTGGGTGAGTCATCTCGCCCATGCTATCCCTCATACCCACGTGACCTAGCCCGCCCTAGCACCTTAGGACAAAGTGTTCCCCCATTCCCTACACCTAGCACATCCACAGAAAGTGTTCCCCCAATTCCCCACACCCAGCACATCTCGTGAAAGTGTTCCTCCTTTTGCTACATTTCCCAGCACATTGAGGGAAAGTGTTTTCCTATCCCCCACACTTCCCAGCACCTCCAGTGAGACTTTTCCCTCCTTCCACACACTTCCCTCGCTTCCCCACTGCCATTAGATGAGGGAGGTGATGCTGGTGATGAGGAACCGACGTGGGAGTGGGAGGGTGGAGTGACTTTGTTCCAGAAATACACCCGTTCACATATGAGCATGTTGCTGGGTGTACTGTACCTGAACTAACCCCCACTTCAAGGAGGCTGGATTTCTTTGGAAATTTCTTTACTGTGGACTTTGTATTGAGAACTGTAGCCCTTACTAACGCCTTTGCTGCTTGAGCGCGCAGGGGCAACACAGACGCCACATAACCGATTGTTTGAGGTAGACATGAGCCTAAAAGAGATGTATGTGTTCCTAGGCCTTGTACTTTTGATGAGGATTTTGAAAAAGAACCAGCTCCCCTCCTACTGGACCGTAGATCCACTAATGGAGACACCTATCTTTGGGAAAGTAATGGGGAGAAATCGGTTCCAATACATCCTGAGCTGAATGAGTTTCTTTGACCAACTTGACCCTGCAAACGCAAACAACATGGACAGGATGAGGAGGATACGTGTGGTTTTCGATCACCTACGTGAGAAATTTCGTACCTCCTCTTCACCCTACAAAGACTTTGTCATAGAAGAGAGTCTTGTACTATGGAGAGGTAATATTGCCTTCAGGCAATATACCCCTAGCAAAAGACAAAGGTTTGGTTTCAAAATCTTTGTGATGTGCGACTGTAAGACTGGGTATGTGCAGGACATAGTCCTGTACACTGGTGTTCAGATGGACATCATCGAAGATCGAACCTTGGGACTGTCTGGGGCTGTGGTGAAGACGATGATCAATGAGTACCTTCATCATGGGCACGTCCTGTACCTGGACAACTGGTACACAAGACCCCTTGTGGCCAGGTACCTTCACCTGCAGGAGACAGGTCTGTGCATCACTGTGAAAAAGAGCCGCAAGCTCATGGTGAAGGTGGGAAGGAAGCTGCAAAGGATCGAAGTTGTATTTTACAAGGCCAACAACATCCTTGAAACAGCCTGGTATCACAACAGAGAAGTCTTCCTCCTCTCCTCTGTACACAGGCCACTGGTACACCGTACCGATAGCATTGACTACAGGACAGAAGGGCGGCACCATGTCTGGAAACCAGAACCTGTTCTGGCCTACAATATGAATATGCGACAGGTAGATCAGTCGGACGCAATGGTTTCCAGCGTGGATTGTGCCTGGCCTACGATGAAGTGGTACAAGAAACTATTTTTCCACCTCCTCGACATCACAGTCCTAAATGCTCACCTGCTCCACTTTCAGGTAACCAGCGTAAAGGAGACCTTTGAGAGCTACATTCGTGAGCTGGTGCGGGAAATACTGGGGAAATACTCAGAGGAAAGAACTGTCGCTCAATACCGCCACACTGCTGCAACACCTATCCGCCTCACCGGTCGCCACTTCCCCACGATCATCCCTCCCAAAGAGACTCATGTCATGTGTGCGCAAATAGCACCGCAAGGCTGCATACTCAGCGGAAGGACTAGGTATATGTGTTCAAAATGCAACCTACTATTGAGAAAGTGAAAGACTCTTGTAAATATTTTTCCATAAGTGTAGGGACTGTATGTCGTGAAGTAATGTTGATGTCGTAAGTGTAAGATGATGTATTCACAGTGAGGTGCTCAGAAATACTCTTACATTGCCTTTGTATACTGAAGGCATGTTGTAAATAATTTACCTTAAGTGTAAGTGCATTACAAAGTGAAGTAAAGTTGTAGTTAAATTACTGTAAATGTAAGATGAAGGATGCACAGTGGGAGAGATACATGACAGGTGACAGGTGTTGCAGTACTAAGTGATTTATATGGGAAAAATAGATATTTTCTGTATGAAATCAAGTGAAAAAGAATTTTATGCATATGAAGTGAACTGAAAAGTGTAAAAAAACATTCCAAGACCTTCCTAGAGTAACGCTGGCCAGAATACCTGAGTTTACCTTCATAGAAAATGAGGTTTTCTCTCACCTTTGCTGCAGGCCTTCTGGGGAACCACACCTGACGGTCAGACCGGGGGCTTCCAGAAAACGCACTTGAAGCCTCCGGTGAGCCTTTTAATGGTCATATTCATTTTTTTTCACATCAGAATATATCATTTTATCAAAAAAAAAAAAAAAAAAAAAAAAAAAAAAAAAAAAAAAAAGGGCCGGCACTGGCGTGCCATTATATGTTTGGGGTGTCCAGCATGCAGCGGGTTAAGAAAGGTTGCTGATTCCTTGAAAGCAGTGATAAGAAGTGGGGAAGTGACCATTCAAGTGAAAAAGTTACTACATGATAGTATTGTGATACCAGTGCTAACGTATGGAAGTGAAGCTTGGACCTTGTTGGAAGGACAGAAGTCAAGAGTGAGAGGAATGGAAATGAGTTATTTGAAAGTGCTTGTGGAATCACATGGAGAGAGACTGACAAATGAGGAAGTGAGGGAGCATTGTGGTGTGGATGTGATAGGAAGCGTTAGGAGAAACACAGTGAGATGGTTTGGCAATGTGGAGAGGATAGAGAGTGAGAGACTGATGAGGAGAGTGTATGTGAGTGAGGTGGAGGGGGGATAGGGAGGGGGAGGCCGAGGATGAGATGGAAGGATGGAGTGGAGAGGTATATGAGAGAGGGGGTGTGAGCTGGGAACCGTGCAATGAAATGGTGCTGACAGGGTGACATGGAGGTGATTTGTTTGTGGCCATCCCTTATGGGATTAAGGCATCTGGCAATAGACAGATAGATAGTAGTTTAATTTTGGAGTAGATATTAGTTTGATACCTTGCCTTTCAACGTACCACTTACATTTGCGGTACAATATGATGATCTGAATATTTTAAGTTCACACAACATTGTCCACATACAAGCAATTAACCTCAAAATATATTATAGTACTTAAATATTGTTCTGATTAATTCTTTGCAGCTAAACTTTACTAATACCATTAAGCTAACAAGTCACCACTATCACCGTCGCTGGTCCCGCAGCTCACCAGGGCCATGGGGGCACTGCAATGATGACTGCTTCACCAGCTGTCTGCATCACTGATGGTAGAAGTCAAGTGCCTGGGTTGCAGCAAAGCTCATCTGGATCATCTCAGCCGTTTTCTACACACCACTGTCTCTTTCTACCCTGTCTTCTCATAACCTTGTACTGTTCCATGGAGTATGATCTTTGAGAGTCCGCATGATCTGTTCAGATGCCCATACCACTTCAACTTTCATTTACATAACGTGGTCAACCGGTCTTGATAATGTTTCTCATGTTGCAAGATGGTTCTGTGGACGTTGTCCCTTCTGACATGCCCCATATAGATGCTAAGAACTCTGAAACATCTCATCTCCATTGCTTGGATCTTCCATTGCAGTTCTGCTGTCAGTGTCTATTGTTTGCATGCATACAAGAATGTGGATAGGGCAAGTGCATGCAAAATATTTAGGTTGGATTGGAGAGAGATATTGCTATCTTTCCAGACAGGTCACAGTTTGGCAAGTGCTGCTGATGATTGTGCATTTCGTGCAAGGACTTCAATCTTCGATTCATCTTGAGTGATGGTGGTGCCAAGGTGTTTGAACTTGTTCACAATATCTAGTTCTTTTCCACTGACTGTGAACTTTGTCTCACTTGGCCTTGTGCTGTTCGTCATCATCTTTGTTTTTTTTGTGGTGATTGCCATGCCTTATCTAGCACATGTTTCATCTACGTGAAACACCAGCTTGGAATTTTTCTTTTCGTTTCCATCCAGCCCGTTGATGTTATTGGCGAGCCTGAGGTTCTGATGGTCTATCCTCCAGTACTGATTATTCCAGGATGGTCTTCCAGGACATGTAATTTTTCTTTCAAGAAAACTTTGAACAGTGTGGATGATAAGAAACAGCCTTGGCAGACTCTGACTGATGTATGGAACCAGTTTCCTGCTGTGCCTTGAACAAGTACCACAGTGATTGCCTTGGTATGCAGCTGCTTGATTGTTTGCATCTGCTTCTGGCCCATGTTGTATTTCTTCATTGTTCCCCACAGCACAACGAACCACATCCTGCTGAACGATTTATTGAAGTCTGTGAACACATTGTAGATGTCCTGTTGATGTTGACTCATTCTCACACAGAACTCATAAACTGAAAATCTGTTCTGTCATACTCTACCCTCTACAGAATCAAGCCTGTTGTTCAGCAATTACTTCTTCCACCTGAAGTTTCAGTATATTTAACCCATACAATCCCGCTGTCGGCATGGTGCCGACAGTATAAAACGTCTCGAGTAATCCCAGCGACGTGATGGTGCCAACAGCAAAATTTGAGCACTGTAGCGTGTCTCTAACTGCTTCAGTCTAGCTAATTTTTTGCTAGGGAGCAGCTTAATGTATTGGCAACATTGTGCACAAGCACTTGTAGCACTGAGTTTGGTTCTGCATGGCTTGTTAACATCAGTGTGCCACTGTCCATCACAGGGTTAGAATATCGTGGAAGTCACACCATCTTTCTGCCTCATTGGGCTGGAGGAGGCGGTTGAAACTGTCATATGGACCCTCTGTCCCTTCAGTTAGTGATTCTATAGAAGAGTAAGACCTGGACGACTCTTCTGGGGAGCAATATGAGCTAGTGGAGAACGATACTGAGAAGGGGATTCCCCCATTCCCCTCCCCCATTCTCTCTCATCCCGCCCAGCCGGGTAGAAAACGTAGCTCACTGTTTGGGAAACTGAGCTAGAAACACGATGGACGACTATCCTGCATTTATTTCTCCTATAAGGAGTACTTTTTTTTGCTTTTCCTTGATTTATATATCCTTTTGGATTGTTTTATGCAATAACATTTTTTCCCGTTTTTGGTCCGGGATTGGGTGGGTATAAAATTGCAAAAATGCCTGGGATGGTACGAGTTAAGATAACTTTCCGCAGTTCTGTAATTCTGTCACGTGATACCTAAGAGGTAAAGGAATGGAGTGCTGAGTAAATAAATTCCAGTCTCATTAATTTTTGTAATAAAAGTAATTTATACAGTATTTCCCGTATATGACACATAGAAGAAACCTATAACGATAAACGGGATTAATCATCATTAAATGAATTTTTGGTATTTGACTGATGTAGAGTTTCTGTACAGAATGCTTCGAAAATGGGATAGAAGTATTTCTGGAATTTGTGCAAGATGACGGTGGTTTAACGGACCATGGACCTAATCATCCTGGAATGTATTCATAAATGATTATCTTATTAACTACTTCATGCAGAGAACGACTTTTCAATTTGTTTCTAGTTCACTCAGACAATTTTTTTTTTTACTTGAGAAATTTGTCCTAAGTAGAAAGGATTCTGCCTAAACCATCCCATCAGACAAGTTTCTGAAGAACTGACTTAAACGGTTGGAAGATATTTAAAACAAAGACACCATGAAGAAAAGAAGATAACATTTTCCCTGATTACCTGTCCATGCCCGGGAGAGGCTTGGAGACGGGTATTGTTTTTACTCGGTTTGTCTGTTTCTTTGTCTGTCTATCTGTCTCTCTGTTAAGAACTTTATGCGAGAACTATTGGTGCGATTCTGATAAAATTGCAGGGACGATGGGCTATGACCTTCTGATCACCTGATTAAATTTCCGACTAAAAAATTGAACCAAAGCCCTGACTGTTGGGTAAAAAAAAAAAAAAAAAAGACTGGTAAAGATCGATCATTCACCATAACTACTTTCGAATTCGTCATACCGAGATGAAACCCAAACCTAAAGGTGCATCTCTCAGATCTGCATCCTATAACGTCTCATTACATCAGGAGGGTCACCCCACAGTTAGCCGAAAAGGGGAAGGTCAATGTCAGTGTTAGGACTCCATATTATAATTAAAAATCATAATAGATAAATAGATAAATAGATAGATAGAGAGACAGGTAGAAGCAGGAAGTCAGATGATGAGAAGGTATTGTGTCTGCGAGAATCGAGCAATGTTAAACATGCTTACGCGCTCTTAACTCAAGGAATGCTTTATAGGCACAAGACAGCGCCTCGTGACCATACACACACATACACACATACTCACACACAGGCTTCTAGAACTTTCCAACAACAGTGTAACACACGTGACACGACCCCTGCTACACCAGAATTTAGGAAGCAGAGGGCAGAAGGAGACAGGCCATAGAATCGACAGGTAGTAGGGAGAACGAGCTTAGCAACATGGAAAAGAGAGAGAGAGAGAGAGACAGGAGGTAGCTCGCGGGACTCTGCTTAACTTCACTCGTGTGTGAGAGACTTTGTTAATATTTCCAAGACAAAAATAGTCCCATACTATTCTTTACCTCTCCTGTCATTGCAAGACAAAAGGGAACCAAGATTATCTACTTACAAGCTACTCACTTATAACATCCGCTCGTCCACAAGTTCAATATATATATAACTGATCTACAAAACTTCTCTACAAGTTTATACAAAGTTCTTTATGATATTTGGTGGCCAGCGAACGTATACGAACCTCGTCTACGAATCAACAGTGAATTCCTACAAAATATCAAGATTGAAAACAAAAAAATACCTCTCACAACCAACAACTCACAACGAACTCCTGACAGTATTCTCTCCAACCCCCCCTCCGTCTCCACGATCATCATGCTGATGTAGAGGTGAAGAGGTCACAGAACGCCTTGCCAGTAGTTTAACAAAGTACTGATACAAGCAATCTTGCAATTTCTACGATGAACCAACGAACTACAACCATCTACCATCAACTACAAGTAACAACTCCACGAGTCGTCTGTATAATCTTCTACACGCTCCTACAAGTAGCGGCAGTCTTCATCCCACAACGAGTAAATCACAAGATAAAAAAGACTGAGAATACATCAAGAAAGAAAAAACAAAACAAACAAACGAAGAGTGAGATACGACTCACAACTCACAACCATCTGACCTCACCCTCCTTTCTCTCCTACAGTCCCCCAACCTCCACCGCTGACGCAGGAGTCAAGAAGTCAAGACGACGAAGCAAATACCAAGTCCATATTCACAACTCATCTTACTCATCTTCACTGAAGTTACTCATCGCTACTCATTCACTCACCACAGCTACCAGTGTGGGAAGTCAACGTCATCATGCGTGCTTGCTGAGACGACAACACGTCAATTAACCCGTGAAGAACAACGCCATCACCACGTGCAACACCACTCACACCATTTCCACCACGGTAAAAATTAGTGAGTTACTTCATTTATACAATACACAGTGAGAGACAGAAAACTTCTGCACAAACATATAAAACGTCCTATATAGTTAAAACTTAAATACATATACCTACTTCAGTTATCTTCATAATTCAGTCATTAAATACTTGTACCAACAATAAATATTCTACACTGTATATATTCATTCATTTATTATAGCATTTATTTACTACCAACGAGTGTTACCATTTATACCTACATAAAATACGTGTTTCATACATACAGCTATACATTATTATATCTACAAAGTGATAAAGAAAATATACCATCACAGTTACTCAGTGAGCGACGTTAAAAGGGCTGTAGTTGAACATTTATTAATTAAAGCTACCTAGTGGAAACAGATAAATTAAGCTACAAGGAAAACCAGAAAAGAAAAAGAAAAAAAAAATGTCCAATACAAATGACGTTAGCAAGAATGAACATCTTCAACACAATCGTGAAGACAATGATTTCCACACAGTGCTGACACATATATTGCCCACGATAGGTACAAGTGAAGAACAAGTCAGTGTATATAGTTAATACTGTATATAATGTATAAATATTTTTTATATAAAATAACAAAATATGGGGCTATATAATATCATTTTCAGTAATATCTGTGCAATATAAACTAAACCTTAAAAAAGGATCCTAAGGAAATTAGCCAGCAATTATGCAACCTCGAGCAACACCGAAAAAACGTAGACAAACGAAGAAGAACAAACTATAGAAAATCAGTACATAAAAAAAAAAGGAGAAAGAAAGAAAGAAAAAGAAATAGAGTAAGATCACATAACAAACAAATGAAAATAAGTGTAAGTGTTACTACAAATGCCAAAATACCACATAAACTCCTTCTATAAGTGAAACAAATAACAAATTGTTATCTCCACAAGCAAGTAGCATGGCACATCATCACATAAACTCCTTCTATAAGTGAAATAAAAAGCAAAACAGAAGACTTCCACGAGCCAGTGCGGCATGTCAAGATCATTTCACTACACAATGACCTCAGCATGACCGGATTCAATGTTTAGACTGCAATTATTATGGTTATGTAACTACAAACAATATGTAACAGTTATGTAACAGTTGTACTTAACAAGATGTAACTTTTATGTAACTTTAACTACAATTATGTAACTACAAACAATATGTAATAAATTATGTAACAAAGCATTAACATGATGTAACTTTTATGTAACTTTAACTACAATTATGTAACTACAAACAAATGTAACAATTATGTAACAGTTGGATTAACAAGATGTAACTTTTATGTAACTTTAACTATAATTATGAATCTATAAATATCAATATATAAAATAATTATGTAATAGTTGCTATTAATAAGATGTAACTTTTATGTAACCTTAACTACAATTCTAAGGCCAACACAATTATGTAACAGTTGCATTAACAAAATGTAACTACAATTATAAGGCCAACACAATTATACATTGCCACATTATTATGTAACAATTCATAAAATATTACAATTATGTATTACTACAATGTTACTACAATGTAACAATTACAATACAATTATGTAACAATTCACAATGTTACAATTATATATTACCACAATTCTGTATTACCAGAATCATCTTACAAGTTAGGTGAAATATTCGACATTACTAAAGGGATAACTCAATATGTAATGTAATAACCTAGCAGTATTGATTATTGCACAATTATATGCG
>NC_136993.1:55685990-55777671 GCF_032717465.1 Coenobita brevimanus | reverse complement strand
GTGGTGCCACATCTCTTCAAACCCTCGTGCCCCTGTAACACGCGGGAGTGCTGGCAGCTGTACTTCTCCTTTTCTGGTATGTGTAGGATTGATCTTCCTAACTGATAATCCCAATATGGTCTTTTCTCACTTTTACAAACCTTAATTACATGACACTTGTCCACAGTAAATTCCATTTGTCATTTATTTTTCGATTCGTGAAGCTTATTTAATTCTTCTTGTAGCTCTTTGCAAGAATCTGCTTTAGTAGTTTTCCATTGTATTTTTGCATCATCCGCAAACATATTTAGATAGCTTCCATTTCCAGGGTTACTTTCTGTGTCATTTATATATACTAAAAACATAATTGGTGCCAGTACTGAGCCCTGTGGAACTTCTCTAGTCACTTCCCTACATGATGAGTAATTTCCCCTTAGTACTGTTCTCATTTCCCTTTTTCTGAGAAAATCCTGCATCCAGCAGTACAGGTTGCCTTCGATACTTCCTTGGTGGTACTTTCCATAGAAGTCTTTGGTGCAGTACTCTGTCAAATGCATTCTTGAAATCAAAATAGATAGTGCCCACCCTTCCTTCACTACTCTGTAATGCTTCTCTAACTCTGTTTTAGTAACTTAATAGATAAGTAACACATGATTTTCCCTTTCTAAAACCAAATTGCCTTTCTGTTATCGTACTGTGTTCATTTAAGTGGTTTATCCAAACTTTTATCAGTTTTTCTAGTATCTTACAACACTGGTCAGCGATACTGGTCGGTAGCTGAGTGGATTCCGTCAACTCCCTCTACTTAATATGGAAACAGTGTTTGCTTTCTTCCAAATACAGTATCAGGTAGTTTTCCTTGACCTAAGGATTCCTTGAATATTAAATACAATAGTCTGCTTAACACTTCTGCACATTAATATAGCACCCAACCTGAAATTTCGTTAGG
This sequence comes from Coenobita brevimanus, assembly GCF_032717465.1. Taxonomy (NCBI): domain Eukaryota; kingdom Metazoa; phylum Arthropoda; class Malacostraca; order Decapoda; family Coenobitidae; genus Coenobita; species Coenobita brevimanus. The sequence goes on along the minus strand of NC_136993.1, from coordinate 55,776,743 downwards.
ACCATTTGCTTTTCCTTTGTTTAATTTACTTAACTCTTCATGTACTCTTCTTTTTCTGATATTTGTATATCTGGTAATATGTGTGGCCATGCATGTTGCATATCATCTTTAAAAATAATTTCCTTTTGTAAAAACTGATTGGAAGTTTTTACTTAGTGTTTCACAAATATCTTTGTGTGTAGATGATCCTCTCATCCATAATGGACTGTATTTTGTCTTTAACTTAGGTTTTGTTTCGGACGTAGCTGTAATATAGCTTAGGTTGATCGTTATATTATTTATAATATCTTCCTCGAACTCACTCTGAGCCACCCTTCTTATATTTGTATAATCATATCTTGCCTCTTTATAGTTGTTATATGCCTTCTCACTATTGTATCTTCTGTATTTATTCTGCAGCAAGTTTCTTTTTTTTCTGTTGTTTTTTTACATTCTGTATTAAACTTTTTCTTAATTTCATTTCTTTGTTGTGAGGGATGTAATTTTAATACTATTTCATAAATATCACAGAATTTTCTATATATAATATTGAAATCTTGTCCTCTAAGCTCCTTTTCCCAATCCTTTTCTAAGAAGTACTTCTTCAGGTCATGATAGTTGCCCTTTTTGTAGTTTAGACTCTTTGTGTAACTCTCACAACTAGTAACTATGTCATATGCAATCCTGAAATTGCAATTTAATACTGCATGGTCACTTTTGCGAATGGGGGATGATACATTATATTGTTCATATCATTTTCTTGATGAGTAAAAATAAGAATTAGTATTGATGGGTCATCAAGTCAACTTTTTCTTGTGTTTTCCTTTATATACTGTGTTAGGAAAAACTTTTGTGCAAGATCTAGGAGCTTTTGAACCCCCAACAGCTTTCATGGCTTCAAACATCTAGAGTATTTCAATTTATATTCGTGTTGAAATCTCCAGTTAATATAATTCTTTCAGATTTTTCTTCCATTCTTTGTAGTAATGTTCTTAAACTCTGAATTGTACTTTCTGCCAGTCTTCATATTCATCTCATTCCCAAGTGTTTGCTTTGGGTGGCATGTATAAATTTGCCACAAATAATTAGCCTTCAGATGTGTTAATCTCCAATGCAATCATTTCTACTTGTGAGAGTATATCTAGTTATATTTCTTTTACTTGTAGATTTTTCTTTGTTACGAATATAATTCCTCTTCTCTTTCTTAAATTTCTCTCATTTCTCCATATAATGTATTCCTTTAAGTTTAGGGTATCGTTTGATATCTTTTGGGTTAATTTTGTTTCAGTTAGGTAAATAATATGTGGTTCCTTTTCTTTGGTATAGTTTCTTATCTCTGATAATTTTGACACCATTCCATCTACATTTGAGTACATCAATCACCTCATCATCTTGTTTACACACTTCCCATAACCTGAGTGTACTACCTTCCTCCTTTTTATTCTGTGTTGCTTATGTACCACTTTCGTACCTGGATCCAATTACTTTGTAAAAAAAATGTAATCTTCTCTCCCTCTGATCTTCCTTCGTTCTTTGTTTTTGCCTCTGCCCTCTTCTCCTTTAGTATCCCCAATTCCTGTTGAGTTAGGCATCATTATATCCATATATATATATATATATATATATATATATATATATATTTTGGATCTACCAATATCCCCTTCATGGGTTATTGGAGCGGGCCATTGCCTTTGGCGCCCATGGTTAAGCTGAACACATCGTCTTGCCTATCGTGGTGGGGGTCTGACAGAGATGAGCTTTACAAGTTCAGCTGTTCGTGTCACTGCAATAAGCCTGGCACCCGGTGTTGATGCCTCACTAGCAGTGGTTGGTGGTGAAGCTGGAGAGCCTGTCCTGAGAGTGGTAGTATCAGGACACCTGAGAAGGTAGTGAAGCAGGGGTTCATTGGACACTTCTTTGCAGTACTGACATTCTTCTTTGTTGGTGTCCAGCATTTGACATGCCCCTTTGTATCCCAGGCGAAGGCGGTGTAGGTAAGTGCGAACATGGGCGGGGACCGCCTTGTCAACATTGAGAGGCTGGTACTGGGTGGCCATAGCATACCAGGTTGCTGATGGTGAACCCGACGCCACGCATGACTCGTGTTGGCGTCGAGAAAGAAGATATGCATGGCTTTTGGCTTTTGCCTTGGTCTGTGCCAGGCTTGGGGGAATGTGCATGTCGACATTTAGCCTCTTGGTAGCATGTTTAGCAGCATAGTCCTCTCTTTCGTTCCCTCTAATCCCAACATGGCTAGGTATCCAGTTCAGGGTGATGTGTTTGCCTTGTTCTTTCAGTTCCTGAGGAAGGGAGAGTACATGGGTAATGAGGTGGATGTTATCTTTTGGTTGAGTGGAGGCAAGTGTCTGTATGGCTCTCAGAGAATCTGTGTGTATTACATGGTGTAACTGTGGTTGGTCAAGAGCGTGCTGGAGGGCACCTGCAATAGCAACCAGCTTAGTCAGTAACGTGGAGGCTCCTTCTGAAAGTCTCCACACTTTAACAATTTCATTACAGATTATGGCTGCCCCAGCAGTGTTGTTGAGGAGGTCTACCGAACCATCAGCATAGTATGTCAGGGCTCCATCCAGGGAGGCAACATGCATTCTTTGGAGGGCTTCCTGGCATAGCTGAGCTTTTGCAGATGTTGCCTTGGAACTGGTGGGGGTGATGGTATGCAGGTGAATGGTTGGTGGTGCCCAGGGTGGAGGAATAGTATAGCTGGGGTGAGCTGTGTCCTTTCCCTTTGCAATTATCAGGTCTTTGATACCAACAACTGAGATCGCTGCCACCACACGTTGTGCCCATGTTTCTCTATAAGGAGCAGTCTGTCGACACAGCACTGCAGTTACTGTATCAGCAGGATGTAATGGCATGGGAAGATGTATCATTTTAGCAAGAATGCAAGCTGTGTGTTGCTGTATGCGAATCCCTAGAGGGATAATACCAGTTTCTTGTCGGTGGTTGCACAGTTTGGTCCACATGGGGACTCCAAGTATAAGTTGGAGTGCATTGTTTTGTATTACCTCCAGTCTGACTAACAGATGTTCACTGAGAGTTACAAGACATAGGGCAGAATAGTCAACCAAGGATCTGATGGCATGGGTATAGTAGGTGCGAAGGACGTTGTAGCTGGCACCTCCCTTCAGGCTTGTGATGGATCTCATGACCCTGGTCCTGGAGGGTGCTCTTTCCCACAGGTACTCTACCTGTGCATCAGAGGACAGCTTCTTATCAAACCAGACACCTAGGTACTGATGGCTGGAGACCCACTCAAGCTCTGTACCTTGGATGAAGAGTGGGTGCTCAGGGTCTGTTTTTTTTTTTTAAGTAATGGCTTTCGACTTGCAGGGATTAATCTTTAGCCCCAACTCCAGACATCGCCCATGGATAAGCTGTAGGGTATGCTGAGAATTGTGCTCATTATCTGGCCCTGTAGATATAATGGCCAGGTCATCTGCATAGCAAAGGATCTTTACCCCTGGTCGCAGGGGTATGTTTAGGAGCTCATCCATGAGTATGTTGAAGAGGTTGGGGCTCAAGATACTGCCTTGGGGGGTTCCGTTTTCATGGCGATGAAAGAAGGAGGAGGAGTGCCCTTGAAAGCGAACAAGTGCACTACATCCTTTTTAAAAGCATCATTCCAGCAACACCTCTACGTGCTAGGATAGAAAGAATTGATGTTGCATTGGCAAGCTCAAAGGCTTTTTCAAGGTCAAGGATCACAGCAGTGCAGCGACCATTGCTAACTCTGTTAAGGAAGGTGGTGAGGCATTCAGCCATACCAACGTTTTTGATGTAAACAAAGAGGGCAGGGTTCAGGGGGCCAACCTTCCATTTTAGTCTGTTTAAGGCCATACGCTCTGCTGTTTTCCCAACACAGCTGAGAAGGGAGATGGGGTGCCAGTTATTTGGATCTCATGGTTTTGGGATAGGCACAATTTCTGCTTTTTTCCAGCGGTGGGGCAAGGTAGCTGCAGCCCATGAAGCAATTGTAAGGGAAAGCAGAGCAGTTTGTCCAACTGGGCCAGAAAGCTGTAACATGCTATATGTGATTTGATCAGCCCCAGGTGCAGTATCTTTACTCTTCTTTTGGGATCTTTGGAGTTCTTGGGATGTGAAGGGCACATCAGTTTCAGCATCACTCTGACACACCTCCTCTATTTCTCTGTCTCTGCCTGGTTGTAACCTGGTAAACGTTTGGACAGTCTCCCATGAGAGTTGATCTGAGCTAGCACGAGTTGCAAAGGAGGCTGCAAGGTGCTTAGCTTTTCCCTCAGGGTCGGGGTGGGGAGGAATTGTAGGGTGCTTTTTCCCTGATATTTTCTTTAGCCTCCCCCACTTGGTGCTCGGGGAAGTGTGTGCATCAGTATTCTGGCACCACTTGATCCATTTTTCCTCTCAGATGATTTTCTTTTCCTCAGTGTTGTGACAAACAGCTGCCTGCAGAAATGCTCTGTTGAGGTCAGTTCAGTGGCACCTAAAAAGTCTGCTAGCAGCATTCACTCTGTTGTTGAGTGTTTTCCCTCTTTCATCGTAGAACCAGTGGTCTTTGTGTATCTTTGTCTGCAACTTGATCTTGGGGATGGCGATGTTTGCTGCATCATGAAAAGCAGCCACAAAGGCTTCCTCATGTTGCCTGATATCAGGTGGAGGCCTCAGCAATGCTGGTTGCTGTGATAAGGCGGAACTAAATTGATTCCAGCCTGCCCTCTTTATGTTCCACCTTGGAGCGGGTGTTGTGTTGGAGGCAGAGGCTGGATATTTAAGTGACAGGTGACTGCAAAGTGGTCAGTAGTGAGGGTAGGATGTAGGCTCCAGTCTGCATCTGATATGCTATTAGTTGATACAAAGGGTAGGTCTAGCCTGCCACCTAGGATGTGTGTTGGCTCCCCAGTGTTGAGAAGTGTTACACCTACACTGTCGGTCAAAACCTCGGTGAGGTGCCTTCCATTACGATTTGGAGGAGACGGAGACTGAAGAAGGGGATGATAGCAGTTAAAGTCTCCACCAATGAAGCATATTCTGTTGAAGCTTGATGGAATAGTTTCCCGAGTTCTAGGTGTCCTCTGGTGGGACTAACATATATGTTGTAGATGGTAAGTCTTGATTGTGCAAGATGTAGAGTGATACCCTGCATTTCGACTCCCTCGCCACAATGAGGAAGGTTCTCAACCTGAGAACATCTAATGTTTTCCCTAACCATTACCATGATTCCTGTTGCCTGGTGTTGTATATTGGACAGAGAAAAGATCTTATATCCCCTTGAGGACATGGGGCAGGTTGCAGGAAGCAAGGTTTCCTGAAGGAGGAAGATGTCGATATCATCCCTCTTACTAGCCTCCTGGAGAAGCTGGAGTTAACTCCTTATGCCACATATGTTTCACTGGAGGATTCGCAGACCCTGCAATGAAGCAATGATGAATTTGTCATTTCTATGAGATCCTCTGTTTCTGCAAGGACCTCTGTCTCTCTGGGGAGCTGAAATTCCATTGCCTGTCTGTTTTCTGGCACAGGTGTTTTTGTCAGATCTGACTTCTCTGTAGGAGTTTCTGCTGTTTCTGCTCCTGTGTCCTCTGTAGGTGGTGTTGCTGTCAAGCACATTGTTTTGAGTCCAAGAGCCTTCTTCTTCTTCTCTATCTGAGCTGTTGCAGGAGTTTCTCTTGTGATCCTCCTCACCAGGGGGGCCTGTCGTTGCGATGTCAGATGTTGGGAGCTGAGTGACTGCTGCTGTAACTCTGATGTGACTGATGCTTGGATGTGTGTGCCGGGTGACTGGGCTATCACTGCTGTGTTGATAACTGAGTTGCATACCTGGTCGAGTTCGCTGTCGTGAAGTGTTCTGTTCAACAAGGCCAGTAGAGTTGATGCAAATGTACGGAAAAGGTTTGTTAGACCGGCTCTGGTCAAGGTTACCATTTCTTGGCAGTCCGGGTTTGGTATCTGTGGGCTTTCTTGCATTGTCTTGGAGGGGCGAACTATTGGTGGTTTTGGTAAGGAGTGCTGATCTGTTGGACACAGAGGGGATGTAGTGGGAGGTACTTGTTGAAGAGGGATTGAGGCAGGTGTTGTGTGTAAGGCTGGTGCTGGCTGGGGGTGGTTGAAAAGTGTTTTGGGTCTGGTTGCCTGTGTAGTCAGTGTTTGCTGGTGCAGCTGCTGCTTCTGTTCTACTTGAGTGGGCTTGTTCCCCATGTATGATGGTGGTGGGATTGTTGTGTGTGTGTGGCTATCCAAGTTTTCTGTTTCTCTCTCCCTGCCTGTATTAGGGCTAGCCGAGCAGTGTATTTTTTGTTCCAGGCATGATGAGGTTCTAGGCAATTTGGGCACTTTGGGTTTGTAGCTTGGCCATTTTTGTGCTTTTGTAGGGACACTTCTGTGGCATGAGGCCCGCTGCAGATACCGCATCTCTCTTGCTGGTGACATGCTGTTTTATGGTGCCTAAACCGCTGGCATTTGTAACACCTGAGAGGCTTCTTGGTGTAGGGACGGGTGTAAAATGTTCCCCAGTTCCCAAGTTCTAGGTGTCCAGGAAGAGCCCGTTTGACAGTGATGATCACCTGTCTGGTTGATTGTCCAGAGGTGGTGGTGCAGCGCTTGGCCTCGGTTACAATGGGATGCTGTAAGATGGGCTGGAGTGGCATATTGATTGGAAAGTGGAGGAGAATGGCTTGGGTGGTTGGAGATTCTGGTGTTGTGAGGGAAACAGGCTTCCCTTCCAGCTCTGTGATATTCTTGAGAAGCTGGAGTGTAGCCAGATCTGGAGGAGTCACGAGGATCTTCCCAGCAGGTGTCATTTTTAGCCCCATTTTGATGGTAGGATGAGCCTTTTCCAGTGCTATTAAGACGTCGTAGGGAGTTGGAAAGTTTGGAGTTGGAGTGAAGAGGAGCCTGGCAATGGAGGAGGTTGGAATAATGTTTTCCTGGTCTGCATTAGTGGGAGTTGTAGGCTGGGACTGGCGGTGAGGTGATGTGCTAGTACTGGTTGAGGGAGCTGTTTGATTATCCTTTTTCTTGGTCTTCTTTTTAATCTTCCCATCTGTCTTGTGTGCAGTGTTGACTGTCAGAGTCATGGGTGGCAGAGAGGATAGAATCGATTGCAGAGACAGTGTCATGACTAGGGATGATGGCTGTCGCTGTAGCAGGGGGAATAGCATTGGTATAATCCTGGGAGGTGGTAGTGTTGTCATCCTGAATGGTAACAGTGTTGCTGTGCTGAAGCACTTCAGTGTTCTGGTAAGCTGAGACAGAGGGTTAAGCAGAAGTGTTATCCTGAGGAGCTGTTGTGTCGTTTTCATCGATAGTTTTAATCTGGATGGAGGCAGAGCACTCTCCCAACATCACGACTGGTTCGTCTTCAGAAAGCTCAGCAACTTCCTCTTCTATTGAGTGAGGGATGAAGTTGGTATCCCTCATACTGAAGCCAGGTGGAGAAACAGGCTGGGCAGCAGCAGTGTTGCGTGATATACTCCTTGTGACTTTATTCCCAGTGACTTTGCGACTAAGTGAGCCCTTCCTTGATGTGCCCTTTTTCATGGTGATAGACTATAGAAGAAAAAGTGATAATGCTCGAAGGCCTGCCTATCTCTGAGCACCTAGCGCAGGGTTTGGACCTTCCTCCACACACGGAGGTCGTGGGAAGAGACCCTGGGGAAAGCACAGGATGCTTAGCAAGTGGGAGCCTATTCCTATCCCTATCAGCTTTTTGCCTGCCTGTCACTACTGGCTCCTCACTCGGCTATTCGAGCCCCATCATGGCGGACCCTAAGTAGTCCTGCCTTCAGGGTTCAGTTTACCAGTATTTAGTGACAGACAATCTATGGCAGGTAGAGCAAGTTAAAGAATGAAAGAGGAAGATGGAAAGAATACAAATTATGAATAGTGCTGGGGGTGAAAAACGAAAGTTTAAGAATTGTGTAGAAAAAAAAAAGATGGAGGAAGAGTGAAGGAAATGACAGAGAGGAGAGAACAGATAAATAGACAGAGAAAGGGTGAAAGCGAAAGGGAAAGCCAAAAAAATGAGGGCAGCAGGTATGGCAACAGCGTCCAACGGTCAAACTCGGGTGGGGAGCAGCAAAAGCGCACACCCTACCCGCATGATGGCTGACTCTGAACTGATTATATCCATACTTTTTTAAATGTCTCTTTTTCCACGCCTTTGTTTTCACTTTTTAGTATTTCCTCCACAGTGTTCGCACTCTGCAAGGGTACTCTCAGTGGCCTTGACTTATTTCTCCCACATTTCCCTAGCCTTTTGTGTTCCTGTCTTTATTACAGATTTCCTCTGACACTTCATTCAATATGCTCATTACATTTGCCATCTCCTTTTTGTCTCATGATTTTTTTTAAATATCTTTTTCATTTATACCAGTGATTATTATAGTTTCGTTGATATCTGCTGAATCTTTGATCAATTTGGGGTTGTTTTACATTATTTTTGTTTCATTTCCTTTTTAATGCTTTTATCTTCGACTCTTGTTTCTAAGTCTTTCCTTACTTTCACCATCTCAGCATACATAGTTTCCACACCATCTTTGTAACTTTGCATCACTTCATTCACCTGGGTTATCTTCTCAGTATCACTGCATTGGTCTGTCATACTGCTGGCTTGCCTGATTGTCTCGATCATTTCCGAGCTCCTCCGTAATAGTCTTAGGGTTAACAATTTTACTTGCCATTTCACTACTTTTCTTTCTAAGTGAAACCACCTCAACTGACGGCTCATCTATTGTTGTGTCTTTTTTGTTTAAATTCCTTTACTAATTTTTCATTTTCTTCCTTCTGCATGCGCAACTACATCTTAATATCATCCAATTCACTCTATAAAGTCTTCTCCAGTTTGTTCACCCTCTCTGTTAGATTGTTATAAGTTTCCACTTCAACCACTTCCTAGTAGAAATCATCATCCTGTTTTCTACCTTCGTCCCTTTTCTTAACTCCTCCCATATTAACTTTTCTAAAGATGGTGCTCATCTTGTGGTACTACTGTACTGAGAAAAATGGTACTTACAAGTATGCACCTCCTTCCTACTCGCCTGTACTGGACGAAACAGCTGATGAAGCTTGATCAGCACATTCCTGCACTATTTGGCTGTATTCTGTTATTTGGACAACACTTTTGCCTATACTTGCACTACTATATTTAAACACCATTTAGTTTAACCTAGTACGGAACTTAATTCATATAAAGATACCGGTACTATTTAGGTGTGTGGCCATGAGTGGCCAGTAGGGAGCAATGAGACAATCGTGTTGGCTCTGACGCTGCCTGTGTGTGTGTGTGTGTGTGTGTGTGTGTGTGTGTGTGTGCTTAGCAATGTTGGGCCAAAGTTCCTACAATCAATCTGGTGCATTATGGAGGGTGCATTCTACATTTGCCTAACTTGAACTGAGATTGCTGGGGGGGAAAAATATTAACCACTGACTTAAGTGTATTATATTGCGGTGAGATTTTTCCAAGACATATATTATTAAAGTTTCATGGTCGTGTTTTCTCTAGTACTTCGTTCCATCTAACCCACCGATTGTTTTATTCAGCTGGGTGGGTCACAGTTGTGTGGATGTTATCATTACCATTAACATCTCATGTTCACAGCAGCTTAACATTCTGCTCAAGGTATTGTCAGACAGTTTTATTCAACTGTGAGTGTATTATGAAAGCCTGATTGTTTAGTAAGGTAAGGTAAAAACACCTCAACATCAAACTTCCAGCAACAGTTAAATAAAAAAAATAAGTATAGCGTGTGATTAGTTATAAAGATACATGGGAAATCAAGACCACAGATTCCTTGTTAAGTCTGTTTCCCCCTTGTACTTGTTCACCTGACTAGCAGTACATCTGGGAGACTGAACGTAAATTGACTATTGTGTGTCATATCACACGAGGCGGTGGAAACATCAAAATCTCACTCTGTAAGTAACACGAGTGCAGTCGTTACCCATCAGTTCCCAATCTTCTTCATATCCTTCTTTAATCATCTCATCACACTTGGAGGGCCTGATGTGTCAATCTATGCAGGGACTGGAAATTGCCTCGCACTATACAGCTCCAGCAACTCAAGTATAACACACGTTATTCTACCACCTCTTCCAGTTCCTTAATTTCATTGTGGACCTTAAGGAACCTACAGGTTCTTGGTAAGTTGAAAGGTACACATATATTTATTGAGGTACACAAAGAGAGAGAGAGAGAGAGAGAGAGAGAGAGAGAGAGAGAGAGAGAGAGAGAGAGAAAGAGAGAGAGTTCACTTCAGTAAATCGTGTAATAATTGGCAGGGACTGGATCTCACCTCTCAGCGCAAGGCCCTGTTAGTCCCAGTATACCACACATTCCTCTACCATGTCTTCGAGTACATAGATTTCGCCGTGGGCTACACTTATGGGTTCTACTGTTTCGCCATGGCCAAACCCAAGCTTGACACAAACTGGCTCAATCTTTACTATCCACTCGCCGGGGAAGTCTGGGTTGCCACCGTGATCGCTTTGCTTACAATGCCAATCATCTTATATATAGTAAGTTAATCTTATCTTTGTGATAGTAACATCAGTATTAGACTGTAGCTATTTTAAATATCATTTAATTCAGGTAAACCCATTTACTTCGTTAATTAATTCCTCAGTAATGTAACATTCTTAGGTCTCCACACCACAGTATGGAGACCTAATGTATATACTCAGTTGGTTTTTAGTGCTCCTCTTTCTCCTCGAAATACTTTTCACCTTGTTGTCATTCTTTTATTTCTTTGCTAATCTGCTTCATACTTGGCACAGGACATATTTGTTACTTGGGTAATTACCCCCAGACCCAATACCTGTGCCCACCTAGTGAGGTGATTATGTAACCGAGTGCATACGTGTGTATGTCTATTACGAAAATACCTCAAAACAAAGGGTGGAAATTGTATCCAAACTTTGTGGACAGTATCGCGGGAAATGTGGCTTGAGCTGATTAGATTTTGGTGAAGCTGCAATGATATGCCTCCAATTCCTAGAGGATTACCGATCTAGTTTTTTTTTTAGACAGAAATGCAAAGGGTCAGTGAAACGTGGTGGACAAAATCCGTAGACTTTCGATTTTGCCGTTTTATTCTCTTGTCCACCAGCAAGATGATAATGTAATAGCCTGCGTCTGTATGTGTCATTCTGTTACCGAAATATCTCCTAAAGCAATTGGGCAAATTGTACCCAGACTTTGTGGGCAGTATCTCGGGAATTGTAACCAGACTTTGTGGGCAGTATCTCGGGATATCAGGCTTGAACTGATTAGCTTTGTCGAAGCTCCAATGACATGCCTTCGATTGCCAGAGGATTACTGGTCTACTTTTTTTAAAGTGATGGCGAGCAATATGACTTCGTGGGCGAATGGTTTGGCCGTCCTTATTTCTGTTATCCTTATATTTTGGGGTCAAAGGTAACATTATGTCAATACATAAATTGGGGGATCCTGTGCTTTTTATGTTCACTAACCACCATGACTATTTATACAGATGTACATCAGTTTTATGCAGCTTAGCCGTGCAGAGACCATTCTGCATTCCTTTTCGATGTTGGCAATCTTTGATTTTTAATTTTATTCTGGATGCCTGTGGATTACTTAGTGCTTACTCATGCTCTTTTTGCTTCTTTTTTTTTTTTTTTACTCAAAATCATTTTCCTTCCAAAACTAAACACATATTTACCAGTTCTAATGTAACGCTATATACTGATCTCATGCATCTTCAAAATCTAAAGCTTTTTACCAGCTGGCAATATCATTTTCACCTGGTCGTTCTCCTTTTAATGCTAACGTGATCTTGTATTTGTTAATTTTGACAAGCGACTCAGATCTAGTAAGGCCAACATAGGATAGAAATAAAGAACAAAAAAATGAGTAAATAGGGTACAGGTGAAAAAGAAAAAAAAAAAAGCTGGATTTAAGCCTATCGCCTGTGATGCAAATGTTTTGGCTTCAGAGCTTTTAACACGTAATTCGATTTTTTTTTTTTTTTTTCCACTTTACGTGGGTAGGTGAGGGCACTCATCATCCACCCACTTAATGTAGTGGTTCTCTGTTTATAGGGAATGTCTACATTGAGCGGCACGCCAAATGATGTCCTGTAAACCAGGAAAGCATTTATAACGATGGGTGGTAACCTTATAACCAACCAACACGTGTTCCCTTCGTGATAACAATGGGGAGCTTTGGAGCCGCCATTGAAGTGGTCGAGCCTGCCACTGACAGTGAACAGTCGCACTCTCATGAATCATTAATAATATATCTTTGTGTGGACTTATGATTCAAATTAATGTTTGTAATGTGTAGAGGAATTATTTTTTTCTCAAATAATTGAGAAGAAATGAAGGCAAACTACTTATTATTTTCATAGTAATACGTAAAAAATATTTATCCAGCTAGACTAGCATCAAATGAACTCCAAGATCCTCATTTATTTTGCATTAGTCGTCTTTTATTGTACTGAAAGAGGTGGAGTTACATTACTCACTATTGGCTGGAACGAAATACTTTGTAATTGCCCTCTTCAAGTCGATTACTAGCCAATATAAGTAAAAAATCCGTACGACGCTCGTAACATCCCAAATATCCAAGTGGCGCATGCATTGAAGGTACAGTCCCAGGGACAAGATAGACTCTGCTTTTGTTTACTAATATTGCGGCACCCAAGATTTTGTAATATTCACATTTGAGGACATCAAGATAATTTCAGAAAGGCTGTCTTAGATAAATATTTTTACAGATCAGCTTCTAACTAACTGCTCTATGCTGCAAGATATTACCAAATTCTTCTGTTACTGTGCTTTCATTTCACCAAAGATTTTGTGTGCATGTGGGACAAGGGGGATGTTGTTGATAGTGAGGTGTGAGTTATGACTGTGTTCTACCATAAAAGAGGCCATTCTGAGTCTTTTTGTAGTACACCAGTCATGAAGTGTGTGTGGGAGTGTTAAGTCATCTGGGTAGGAAGCAATGTGTACTTTGTGAGTTAAAGTAAAAAGCACATATTTTTATATATATACATATATTTATATATACTTATTATAGAGAATATATTCTATTCTGGATTCATTAGCCACTTTGAGAAATATATACATACTGTATATGACACTATATTATCCAAATTGTTTATTTTGTAATTTCATCATTCATAATCTGAGGAAATTGATGGCCACCCCTATTAATGCACAGGGGAACACAACAGTACGATCCTGACATCCCAGATTCTCAGCGTGCGTCCTCTCGACTTCAGTCCAGCCTTCCGACCTCTCTCAGAGCAGGCAAAAAATGACTGTTGACCGTTCCTGGATTTGGGACGGTTTGTCGAAATCGTTGACTGAAGGCGAATTTAGGCATTAATAAATTTAAAGTTAGTAAATCGTCTCAGAGGAGGAAAATATGACTTTCCTCATTGAAACCATATATTGAGAGATACAAGTCTACTCATTTCTAAAGAATTAACATAGAAAACATTAAATTATAAGGGATGAATGAGCTGATTAGTTGCTAGACTTGCCAGATTAGAATATTTTTACCTTTTTGTATGACTCATATAAATGAATAAGCTCTTGTTGTGTGTATTCATTGGAGAGTGTAAGTGGTTTTGTAAGTAGGAATGACATTAATCCTATCACAAGTGACACAAACAAATGCAGCATATGATTCATGAGCATGCGTGTCCTACGACGTCTGTGGCAGGCTCGACCATGACGATTGTCAATTGTCTTCCACCCCATAAAGTACCCCATTGGGCTGGCGGAGGGTTAGAGCCCCTCCCGGGAAAGCATCTAACTAAAAATACGAACAAGATACCTCGGACCAGGACTGACTAGAAGATGCCAACTAGGGACCGAACAAATGACATGGTGTGGATTGTGACATGGAAAGTAAGATTCACAGATAAACACTCGGGTGGAAGGCTATTCAGCCTGTGAGACCCGGCTCATACTATGCTTTCAAGCTTATCATTGTTGGTTCGGTTCGGTTTGGTTGAAATATATCTCTATGCCATAACTGAATTTTGGCTTGGATGATAATGTGGCTTTTTTTTTTTTTTTGCCCTAAATTCAAAGCTTTGATCCCGGCCACTCCATGCCCCATCTAACTCCCTCTCAAACCTCATCACACTCCCCACACATACCACCTCATTTGGGAGGTTATTCCAATTTTCCACTATTCTTTTGCAGAAGAAACTCTTTCTAATATTCAGACTAGATCTTTTTTGAACACCTTCTTACTATGTCCCCTGGTGCATTTATCTCCCCGTAATATAAACAACCAGCAACAGACCTCCTCATCATACACTCGTTGTAATATCTTATATGCTTCAATCGTCTCCCTCCTTGATTGTCTCTATATCAGGGTCGGTAGAAGTTTCTTTAACCTTTCATAGTATGGCAGTTCCTTCAATGGTGGAATCAACTTTGTGGCCCGCTTTTGCATATTTTCAATGGCTATAATATCTTGCATTTTATATGGACTCCACCCTTGGCTTGCATATTCCATAATGGGTCTTACCAAGGCCGTGAACAATGGCTTAAATGTTTCCTCATTTAGATTCACAAATGCTTTCCTTATAAGACCTACTATTCTATTCGCTCGGTTAGTTATTTTCCTGCATTATGTTTTTCAAAGGACAGTACATTATTAGTTAACACATCCAAGTTTTTTTCTGCCGTTGCTTCCTTCATTCTTTCCTGCATCTTGTAATTTCTCTCAGTTACCGCGGTTTTACCTATCCTTGTTGATTTACATATATCAGGATGAATCTTCAGAAGACACTTTTCTGACCATATTTTCAGGACCATGATATCCTCCTGTAACTTTCTGCGGTCATCATTGTTCTTAATTTTCCTGAATATTTTTGTGTCATCAGCATAAAGCAACACTTCGCTGCTGTTCACCACTACATCAGGCAAATCGCTGATAAACATGACAAATAGAATATGACCAAGAACAGGACCTTGAGGCACACCACTCGTCACATCTTTCCACACAGACATTTCCCCATTTACAGCCACTCTCTGTTGTCTACCTCTCAGAAATGACTTAATCCGTTCAATGTATTCGGGTTCCAAATTGAATATCTTTAACTTTTTCTATGAGCCTTCTGTAAGGAACCTTGTCAAATGCCTTCATAAAATCACAGTATGCTATATCATCTGCATACCCCTCATCCAATGCCTCAGTTCAGTCTCCCAGCGCCCTAACCATTTGCAATAGTGTAGATCGACCTGATATAAATCAAAATTGCTTTGTGCTGAATAATTTATGCCTCTTCATATGTGCCATTACATAATCTATAATAATAGAATCCATTATCTTTCCAGTAATAAAGGCAAACTTACAGGTCTATAATTGCTCGGATCACTTCGGTCCCCCTTCTTAAAGATTGCCATTATATTGGCCATTTCCACTTTATTGGTACACAGTGCGTATTCAAAGATCTTTCATACATAATTTTAAGTGGAGCCGCTATCTGGTCTTTTACTTCTTTCATGATTCTTGAATGGAAACCATCCAGCCCAAGGAATTCATTTCATTTTAAATCTGCAATCTTTCTTTTAATCACATCCTTCTTCCATTCAATTCCCAATAGCAGTGGCACCAGTTTTGGCTCAACTACTGGTACATTTCCCTGAGGTTCATCAGTGAAAACGTTACAATAAAAATTAGATAATACTTCAGCCTTTTCCTTATCACCTTTAGTTTTAACTGTCTTTTCCTCATCCATATGTAATTCTGGTATACAGCATGCACTTTTTGTTTTTGACTGTACATATTTCCAAAGTAATTTTGGATTTTCCTTAACATACTTGGGTATATCACTTTCCTGATTTCTCCTTTCCTTCCTAGTGGCTCCTCTAACTTGATTGTTCACCCTACGGTATTCTGCCTGCACCTTGGTATATTCTCCATCGAAACTCTCCTGCCTAGCAATTTTTTCAACTCCTCACATAATCTTTGTTTCCTTTCAATTTTGGACCATAACTTTCCATTCATCGGAAAGATTTTACTCGTCCTCTTTCTTTCTTGCCTTTCAAAAAAATGTTCTCTTTGAGATGCATTGATCAGTTGCATTCCTAAACTTGAGTTTGAATCTCTCCCACACAATCTCCCCGTCATTTGAGTCTAGATATCCCCTCCAGTCTATATTCACGGCCTCCCTTAGTCTCTTCTAGTCTGTTTTTTCCATCATGTACACCATTCTCCTCTGCTTCCTCTGTAGTGGCTTCATAGCACAATAAAAGTATATACAGCCATGATCACTTCTACCTGTCGGGATATCCACCTTAACTCGCTCTAGCATTAATTCATCGTTACTGAATACTAAATTCAGCAGGTTTCCAGCACACCCCTCTCTAGACCTAGTAACCTCATGCACATGCTGATGAAGATAGTAGTCCCTAATTTTTTCAATGAAATCATAACAGAAATGGTCAGAACCAGTCTTCACTGTCCAGAATTTCCAATCTATGCCAGGCATGTTAAAATCACCGCAGATCACCTTATATCGGATGCTCAGATTACTAACTTCCTGTACCAGATTCATTTATTTTCCTATTATTTTCTGCATCTCCTGGACTTTTATATACTGATGTGGTTACCAGTTCGTCTGATTGACATTCTATTTTAATACTTAGGTATTCACAGTATTCAACCTCTCCATGGCAAACCCCTTTTCACATACATCAGCAACACTCCTCCTCCATCGTCCCTCCCCAGATTTTTTGCTATAACCTCATAGCCTTCAATACTATATTCGACCAATTCTCTCTCATGTCTGGAATTTTTAAGCTTCACCTCCTGTATAGCCAGTATCTGAGGGCACTGCGTCATAGCTGCAATCCTTGTTTTCAACTGCATAATTTTGTCCTGGCTAAATACATCCACATTACTGGATAAAACACAAACTCTCCATATCACTGGCTGATGAGGCTACATTTTGCCACACCACTGAGTCATCAAGTGCCTCTGCACGAGACTCATCCCGTGAGCCACCTCGTTGCCAGTGTTCTCCTTTACTTTTGCAGGATGTTCGTCCATTTTTATAGCACTGTGCGTCATCCCTCCTTCTCCTGCTGGCACCTTTCTCCTCGTTTGTACTATTACTCATTCCCATGGGTGCCGTCTGGCCACATAGAAAAACTCAGTCCCTTGAGCTTCCAAGTTCTTTCTCCTAGCTTCACTCTTCAGCTCCTTATCCATTTGTCTTTCTTCCTTGTTCATGTCATGGGAGAGTCCTATTCCTTTTAGCACTTGGTTAGTTCAGTTCTTCAACTTATATGCATTCTTCATAACTCTTTCCTTCACTCCATTACCTAGTGTTATCAGTACTGGCCTAGGCTTGACATCCTTATTTGTTGCCGTCATTGTTGCATACTTGCCAAGCCTCATTATTGTAGATGTGTTCTCGTCATGACACTATACACCAGTCTCAACACAGATATTTCTAAAAAACAATTTATCATATCTGATTTTCTCAGCCCTGATGCTCAAATTCATGCCCTCAATCATCTGTTCTGGCACATTGTACAGCACCATCTTATTCATTCTATCCATCCTATCCTGCACCTTGCAAGTAGTTCCTGCAATGATTTCCTTTCCTGGTGTTTGCTGAATCCTACTTATGTTCTCACTAATTGTTTTTGCCTCACCCAACAGTACATCCCTATATAAACTACCAACCTGTTCTTTTACCTCGTTGGAGACCCTTGCTTTCAGATTACAGTAAAAAATCGATTAACCATAATGCATGGGGATTCTTCCATCCCGGATATGGAATTTTCTGGATACTCGAATTTTGCTCTTAGAAATTTTCTGGGAGGTCAAACAAATGAAATAGTACTAAACTTGGGACTTTATTCCATAAAGTACATTATTCAGTGTTAGATACAGTACAGGTAAGATACAGTACAGGTACACACACACTCACTAATATCTACCCAGGGGTGCCCCCTTCCTACCTCAGAATACCTAGGGAAGAGGAAAGGGGGTGACGAAACTAGCTCCACCCGCCACTACCCCAGCTCCCAACCATTCCCCATACCCCTACCCAGCCCCCCACCCCACCCGTCATTCCTAACTAGCAGTTACATCTCAAGCTGATTTCATGCTTAACAGACTTGGTCCCACTACTAATACAAACAAAGAATATTATGATATGTTAAAAGAGTATAACTATCAACATGTTGCAGCAAGAAAGTTATGCATTATGACGTTGACAGTAAATCAAAAACGTTAACAACGGCCACCTCAGGCCTCCTGTGTTGGGTGCACTGCTTTGCACACACACACACACACACACACACACACACACACACACACACACACACACACACACACACACACACACACACACACACACACACACACACACACACACACACACACACACACTGAAAACCACAGACATAACACACCCAAACACGCAGGCACAGACACGCACGATGCAAGCACCCAACACATGAGGCCTGGGATGGTCGTTGTTAACGTTTTTGTTTTATTGTCAACGTCATAATGCATTAATTTCTTGCTGCAGCGTGTTCATAGTCATATTATATTCTTTTTACATATCCTAGTGTTTTATATTTGCGTATTAATAATGTGACTATGAGTGTAAAGTATGAGGTTAGCTTGAGATGTTACTGCCAGTTAAGAATGACGAGTGGGGGGCTGGGGGTAAGGGTATTGGGGAGGGTTGGGGGCCGGGGTAGAGGTGAGTGGAGCTCGTTTCGTCCCCCCTCCCGTCTTCCCTGGGTATATGAGGGTACGAAGGGGACACCCCTGAGCAGAAATCAGTGATCGTGAGTGTACACTACAAGACACATAAAAATACCGGCATCCGGAATATTTTCTACCCCATGCCGGATCGAAATTGCGTTCGGTTATATGGATGTGCCGATGCATCGGAAGCCGTTTAATCTTTATCCTCCCGAACTTTCCCTGTTCTCCCTTGACTGAGCTTTGCTCTCACTTCATCCACCCCCTTTTCCAGGTTGCAAAACTGCTCATGGCAGTTCACTTCCATAGCATCAATCCTCTTTTCCATTATGTCATGCTTTTTTTCCAGTTTGGCAACATGAAATAGAATCCTATCCACCACTAAGTTGCACTTGATGCAGTATCAGTGGATCAAGCTGGCATCACCCCACATCAAAAACTTATTCACCTACTTTGTTACCTTTTGACATCTAATATGATGCCAAAAATCACAGAGGCCACACATGAGAGCAAGATCTTCCTTAAACCTGGAATGACAGTCAGGACAGACATCTGTACCTTCTTTATTTTCGTTGCTGCCGCCACCTTCTGTCATCTTGAATCAGCTGACTAATCCAAAACAAAGTCTCACGTCTCCCCTATATGCTAGATACCACCCAAGAATCTCTCCACAAAAGCTTAGAAAAAAAATATTTTGTTATTTTTTTCCTGAATATAAATAATACCCTCAATCTTCAATCTCTTACTGTTACTCTCATCAAGGAGCCAACCACAGGCACGTCAGCACCCTACAACCAACCGGACTGAACACCGCACCCTACCGCCAACCGAACCGAACACTGCAAATGATGAGGGGAAAGAGAGAGAGATTGTCCAGGTGCTTGAGAGTGCGAAAGTGGGTGAATGTGGATTAACTGAAACTAAATGGAGAGGTAAGAGTATGAAAAAATGGGAATATGGATGGGATATATGCACGGGAGTGGGTGAGAATGACAGGGCAAAAGAAGGAGTGTGTATTGTTGTGAGTAACAGACACAAGGAGAATATAAGGGAGCTATGGATCAGTTGCCCCAAGGATTGTGTGGGTAAGATTGAAAGTTGGACTACAAATGTGGGCGCTTGTGTGCGTGTACGCGCCAGTGCAAGATCGTGGAAGCAGAGTGTGAGAAGAGTTCTGGACAAATGTGGAAGCATGCATGGAAAAGTCTGAAAGGAATAAAAGAGTGTTTTTCATTGGAGATATGAATGGAAATGTAGGGAATGTGAAGGTGAATAGAGTAGTTGGTGAGTGCAGCAGTGATTTAGTGGACATTTGTGCTGGGAGAGGATTGATGATAGCTAATACCCTCTTCAGGCACAAAATGATTCATAGGTATACATGGCGAGTGATGAGAAGGGTGGGTGGTGAACTAAATGAATGGAAGGCAATGATCGTTTATGTGTGTGGGGGTGATAGGATGTGAGGGTGTGTAATGGATACAAGAACATATAGAGGATGAGGGAGTGGCCTTTCTGGCAACCACTTGGTGGTGGTGAGCATCAAGGTCCAAATGAAATGGAGAAATAGAAGAAGGGAGGACTGGAGGAAGTAGTTCATACAAGGAGAGTGGGAAGGTTACAAGGGGATGGAAAAGAGGCAAATTATAACAGAAGAGTGGAGGAGCGATTGGGTAAATATGGATTGGAGCAGATGGGGGAGGTGTAAGGTGTGTACAAGATATTCTCATAAAAAATCTGTGTAGCATGTGAGGTGGTGTGCGGAGTGAAGAAAAGACGAAAGAGGGTGTAGGGACCAGCATGGTGGAATGAAGAGGTGAGACAGGCTGTGGCACAAAAGAAGAAAGCATATAGTGAGTGGATGAGAAACAGTGGCTTGGAAGAAGTTGAGAGATTGAAAAAAGAGTTATATAGAGAGAGGAAAAGAGAGGTGGAATGATTAGTAAGAGAGAGTATGAAGAAAGTGGATGAGGAATTTGGAAGGAATTTGAGAGTGAAGTGGAGGGAATAAAAGAAAATGTTCTAGAAAAAGGAAGAGAGTTAGGGTTTGAAAGAAGTTAGTCGGGGAGTGAAAGATAAAAATTGATGATCAAAAGTTGAGAAGGAAGAAAAGGTGAGCAGATGGAGAGCACACTTTAAGGAATTGTTGAACATAGATTATGAAAGTAATATGAGTGTATGTGGCTGGAGAATGGCTGGGAGACAAAGGGATGTGAGATGAGACGAAGAAATCAGTAGGGTGGAAGTTGTAGAAGCCATGAAGAAAGTCAAAACGGGGAAAGCCCCAGTAATTGATAGAGTGTGTAGTGAAATCCTGAAGCACATGGCAGAGATAGTTGTAGAATAGATGATGGAAGATGTGCAGATTGGCCTGGGAGGAATGTAGAGTCCCAGAGGATTAGAAGTCAGGTGTAATTATTCCCGTGTAAAAAGGAAAAGGGGAAAATGAAGTGTGTGCTAATCATAAGGGCCTTTGCCTCCTTAGTGCAACAGGAAAAGTATATAGTAGGATACTTATTGACAGAGTAAGGAAAATAACAGAGGAATTAGTTGGAGAAGAACAAGGAGGTTTTTAGGAAGGGAAGAGGTTGTGTAGTTTTGATATTCATTCTTAGACCTTTAGTGGAAAAGTTTTAAGAGAAGGGAAATAAGTTGTATGTGGCCTTCATGGATTTGGAGAAAGCATATGACAGGGCAGGTAGACAAGGATTGTGGAAAGTATTAAGGATATATGGAGCAAATGGGAAGTTGTTGAATGCTTTGAAGAGTATGTATGAGAGTGCTAAGTCTGTAGTGCGTGTGGATAGTGAACTGAGTGAATTTTTCTATTTGAAGGTTGGATTGAAACAGAGGTGTGTCATGACTGCATGGTTGTTCAGTTTGTATAAGGATGGGGTTATAGAAGAGAAACAAGGTAGGGCAGTGGATGTTGGGCCTAATGTGAGAGGGCAATGTTTGGAAACTCCCTGTACTGTTGTTTGCAGATGATACTGTGTAAAGTGAAGACGGAGGGGAGCCGCAAGGCTTGGTGGGTGAATTGGGGAGAGTGTGCAAGAACGGAATCTAAAGGTAAATGTAAAGAAGAGTAAAGTTATGGTCTTCGAGAAAAGTGAATTCAGTGAATGTACAGTGAGGCTGGATGTGGAGGAAATGGAAAACATAAGTGCATTAAAGTACTTGGGTAGTGTGGTGGGTAAGGATTTAAGTTCAGAAGGTGAAGTGCTTGAAAAAAACAACAACAACAAGGAAGAAAGGTTGCTGGCTCCTTGAGAACAGTGATAAGAAACAGGGAAGTGATCATGGAAGTGAAAAAGTTACTATATGACAGTATTGTGATGCCAACTCTAACATATGGAAGTTAAGCTTGGACCTTGATGGAGGGACATAGTCAAGTGTGAGAGCAGTGGAAATGAGTTATTTGAGAAGACCAAGTGGAGTCACATGGAGAGAGACTGACAAATGAGGAAGTGAAGGAGAGTTGTGGTGTGGATAGAGAGTGAGAGACGGACGAGGAGAGTGTATGTGAGTAAGGTGGAGGGGGGCAGAGGGAGGGGGAGGCTAAGGATGAGATGAAGGGATGGAGTGGAGAGGTATATGAGAGAAGGGGGTGTGAGCTGGAAGCACGGCAGTGCAATGGCGGGAGACAGGACGACATGGAGGCGATTTGTTTGCGGCAACCCCTTATGGGATAAAGGAGTTAGCAATAGATAGATAGATAAACGATATCACCTCTATATTCGTGTGCATCACGAATAAAAGCACTTTTTTTTTTTTTTTACTAATTACAGAGATTAATCGAGCTATTAAAATTACATATCACCTCACTATATCGAATGGCACTTTTCTTTTGACAACTCAGTCAGCCTTCTACTAATTCAAAGCATTTACGTTAAGGTGAATTATCTATCAGAAACGAACTATTATTATATGCCCCTCTTCTGTAGCACTCAAGATGAAGATGGACTTCAACTCAGTCCCTACCACATATTAAATGTTATAAAAATAAAAACTTTTTTATTCATAACCAAACGTATAAGCACTGAGGTCCCCTCAAACCTACTTTATTAAATCAGTTTGTTCACAAGAATGAACTGTGCCATTGTCATTATTTTATAATTTCGTAATGTATCGGTTATAAGATTTGAACTTTCCCTTAAACATTCATTTTACACAAATAATTCCACCATAAAAAATGTAGGTGTTGAAATACAGAACACTCAAGAAAGTTTCCACAGGTCCCAGTCCCAAGTTTGCCTTACTACTGAAAAGCACCTTTCGTACTAGCCCTTTCTTTTTATTTTTTTTTCTGAGGATGAATTGTCTGTAAGGGTGATTGCTCCATTGTTTTCACCTTAAATACCATATTAATTGTGGTTTACCCTTAGATCATGCGTATTGTGGTCCAGTTTGAGGAAGCTAGAAGCCTGTCTGGAGTGGACTGTGCAAACACTGTGTTCGTACTCTTACTGGACCAGTGTGTGCTGGAAACTTTGCCAAGACAAGACTCACCGAGGACACTAATTCTGACCTGGATGGTGGTGACATTCATTCTTGGTGCTGGCTATCGAGGGTCACTTATCGCCTCCCTCACCTTGCCCAAATACCCGCCACGAGTAGAGACGATAGAGGATCTGGTAAACACAGTCGATAAGTAAGTGTAGCGTATTATTTTCCTGAGAGTTTCATCAGCATCCACACCTGACTCCCATTTTTGTTAGCACTCTTAGGTTCCAATAACTTACTGTCTGTGTGAAATAAAATTCTATTCCCATACAAAAATATCAATGGGGTGGGTGTGCTGGATAAGGTGCTAAAACAAGACCCACTTGGGTTACTAATGTTGTTCTGGATGGTAGTGACATTGGCTCTTGGTGTTCTCGCTGCTGAAGGTCATTAATCTCCTCTGCCACGCCCTCTAAATATCGATCCCTTTCCCCCCCCCCCCTTCCCACACACACGGGTATAGAACACAAAGGAATTTGTAAGAATTGTTGGTAGGTAAGTTTAGTGTTTAATTTAACTAATAGCATTTTATCGTGGTCCTATTACAGGCCCCATTTCTATTTGCTCTCTTAGGGTCTTATGTGCTACTGTCAGCTGAGAGTAATGTCAGTGAGAACAATGTGACTGATACGGTGCCAAGACGAGTCTCATTAGCGACATTAGATGGTGGTAATCTTCATGCTGCTGGGTTGCTCATCGCTCTACTAAAGCAAAAGCCACAGATAGGGTGATAGAGAATTTGGTGTATATTGTATATATATGAGCAAGTTACAGATTTTTGCTTATAGCTTACCTTACCCTACCCAGTTACACTAATAAGCTAAACACTCTCAGCATCCTGTGACTCACACTCAGCTGAGTAAAATCGCATGACGTTAGGGGGAAAACAACAGAACTCAGACATGAGCTGTCCCTACCACAAGTGACTTAACGGGATATGTGAACCTCATAAAGTGTCATTCATTCATTCATTGCCAGACGCCATGTATCCCAAACGGGGTGACCAAGGGCTTAGAGTTAATTGTTTTACAGGGAGGGGCACTAATCCTCCACCAACCCCACTTGACACGTAGGGAGAACGTTATGCCAACAGCATCTGGTGTTCCCAGGCGGTCACCCATCCAAGTACTAACCAGACCCAACGTTGCTTAAAGTGTCACTCTGCCTAAATACACACTACAAATAAAAACAGAGATTTTTTTTTTTTTTTTTTTTTTTTGCCTCATCTAGACGCAAACCAGGTAGAATGCAACCTGAAATTGTCCTTTTCTTGCACCATCCTCTTGATGTGAGGTATGGAAGACATTTTTAGACGTATATGACTGCATTAACGAGAAGTGAAGCTTCCCCCATATATCGGTGCCATTGAGTGAAGGCATCCCTCTCCAGCACTAGTGAACTGGGGAGACAAGAATAACCTTTCCAGCACAGGACGTTAGCTAATGACTGTTTTATCCATCTTACGGGAGGTTTCTCATAGTACAGGAGTGGGCAATGAGAATGAGAAAACAAGCCTTACTGGCTGATGTTGGCCTGCACACTGTTACCCACTCAGGGCCGGATTTACCAATAGGCCAAGTAGGCCATTGGCCTAGGGCCCACCGATATTCCACTGAAACTAATTTGTCGCGCAGTGTGCTAGCGTATAACCTTGTTTCAAGTGTACACTGAGTACTTCATTAAATAATATATTCGCAACCATAAGGGTCGCTGTACAATAAGTATGGTGCCCGGAGTATGGGGCCCCTGTAAAATAATATGGGGGCCCACTGGTGAGTTTGGCCTGGGACCCACAAGTAGTTAAGTCCGGCCCTGTACCTCTTTTCTTAGCACAAAGGGTTACTCTTAATCTCATTCATGAAACGGAGCCAAAAAATAATTAAAGTGATGTGATATGATCCATTGGGTTAAGAAGCTGCAACCGGATATAATCACTTAGGATCTGAGGGTCATATTCTACAGTAAGTGGCATCAAACACTTCTCTCCTGGCTGATTTATATTGCTCATTAGCATCGTTTTCCTCTTTCATGCTATTTATGTATTTTTGGAATGGACATCGTTAGGATCGGTAGCATACAAGAGGATACTGAGATGTAATAATTATGGATGATAAATATCTAACGAATATGTGTTACAAAACCAATAATTTAAGCCCGAGAGATGGGTTTTATTTCACACATTATTTACTGGAGGCGAGAATTTTGTCACCTTCGCCTTCTGTATCCGGACTCAAGTGGCCTACTCCTGGGTCAGCAGTTGTAGAAGGATCAGTAGTGGTCAAAGGAATAGAAAGGCGGAATAATATATGAATTTCTTCATTTCCCGCTCAAACACTTATAAGAACATTATTTCTTTTTAAGACTAGTAAATCAGTCTGTCGTAATCTGAAATACTTGTTCAATGGAAAATTGGAAAATGGCAGAGAGAGAGAGAGAGAGAGAAAGAGAGAGACAGCTAAGTGATATATTTTGTGATCATGACTTGTTTAAGTCAGTAAAGTGTTTTTCATCTTCTTAACTATACTCCCATTTCTATAAATGGTGTAGGTAGGATCCAGACACAGGAGAAGGAATAACATGTGTTCAGAAAACTATCATTGTTGCACTGGGTGAAAGTGTTCCTTACTTTTATTTACTTATTATTCAAGCCTTCGAAATCCTTAGTGCCTTGTGCAAATCACAAAGTGTATTGCAAATCCTATATATTTTATTGTCGTTTTCGAACTGCCTGTAGTTATTAGCGTTAGCCTGTATCTCACATTTCTGACCTTAGTCAGCAACCATATCCCAGGGCAAAGTTTAGTCCATTTTCCCCACTTAGAAATTGCCATAAAAAATATAGAGACTGAATTCCTCTCACCGGTTGTGTATAAATATAGATTATTAGTTATGCTCCACAGGCGGCACGATTCACATGAAAATCCATTACTTAATTAACCCTTTCATGGCTTTGACATCTCTGTTATTTCAGCCAAAGTCAAACGATAATGTTCAGCTGAGAATGAGTCATAGGAAACTGGGAGTGGGTCAGCTCTAGTACCCTGTCACATGTAACATCAAATAATTTTATTGAGCTAGGTGTGCGGCATAGGGAGCATGAATACGTACAGTGAATAATCCTGTTTGTTTTACTGGGAGTTTATTTAACCCCTTTGCGTGCGATAACGTGCTTTTCATCATTTGGGCCTGTCTGCAACTATGCTCAATGACGCGTTTGTTGTTGTAAAAGCATAAAAACCTTCATCAGAGAAAAAGTTTTCTGCCGATCAGTCTCATTTTTGGACGCGTCATAGTTCTTGCGCCTCTCGTCAAAAGTAATGACTTGGCAACCTCGAGGCCCAAGACGTGTGGCAGCCCAGCTAGGCTGATTAGTTCTGGATCAGCTGTTGAGGGAGAAGGTAGCATGTGGCTGGGCATTTAAAATGTACTCTATTTACCCCGTCCTGGGACGAGAGTCATATTCCACTACACCAATAGTGCTTGTGTTTACTTTTGGGCCACTATTATGCTTAGAATTGGTTTGCAATAGGGATTTAGGTTTTGGTGAATCATTCCTGGCCATTATCAGCCATTGGCCCAACAAAGATTGTGCTAGGCCTACCCTGTTTTTTGGCGTGTCCCAACAACTACACTCCCTCTACCCTGCACCCAATGTGAGTATTCAATCATTGATTAATAGTGACAGTGAATCAGGTGAACATAGTGTTCAATAGTCAGTCAGGAAGGACATGGTAAACGTTTAGCAAAGGGAGGCGGGAAACTGCCTGACAACACGACATTGACTTGAATGGAATATTTGCCAGGATGTTGATGAAGTCCTTGTTTTATGCTGATATATGGTGGATAGTGTTATTGTGCAATAGATAGGAGTATAGTGCAACAAGTGTATGTGATTAAATATTTGCTAAGGCAGAAGTCACGTACACTTTACAGCCATGGCACGCCATTGTCAGGAGGGGATAAAATAGAGGAGGTTTATAGGGATATTTGATTTTATCATATTGTCATATTTATTCTGTATGCTTTCTGTGTGAAACAAAGCATGAGTGTTATTGATATGTTTATCGTATGCTTGTGTAGATGAACGTAAACACTGCGCCACATGCTCGTCAGAAAATTTCGTCTGTGATACCTTAGGTATCGCAGATGTGACATACAGAGCACGTTCAGGTACTGTTGTGGTGAAATATAATGTGTCTCATATAATGATGGATTTGATTATGTGTAATGTGAAATAAAATCATAAACACTGCAGCATCTTCAGGTAAGGGAAACATCATCTGCTACACCTTAGCGGACAGGTAAGGGCCACGTACTTGTACTTGTTGTGGTGTAATATACTGTTTATATCATATATTGATAGATTTGGTTATGTTTTATGTGAAAGACAGTAAATGACTGACCCATTTGCTCGTGTCGAAGAGTGACTCTTGTACATCTGAGTTAGCACAAAGGTAATGACATGCTACACGAGGTTAGAAACAAGTGCAAACAAATGCAATTACATTTTATTGGTGAAACATACTATGTATCTCATACAGTGATATATTTTGTTATTTGTTTATGTGAAAAGAAAGTGAAAGTGAACCTTGTGTTCCTCTAGAAATCATCGTCAGCTACACCTTACCGGCCAGCTATGGGCCACGTAATTCATCTACGAAGGACGTGCATTTACATTTTATCGGTGAAATATACTGTGTATCTCATATATTGATGGGGTATGTATTATGAGAAAATACCGTCAATGACTGAGCCACGACCTCATAATGAAGTATGTATGTCGTTCACGTGAACTAACGCAAAGATACCGAAATGCAACGCGAGATACGTAATTTTAGATGGTGTGATATACTGTGTATTTCATACAGTGATATATTTTATTATTTTTCTATGTGAAAAGAAATTAAAAGTGAACCATGTTGTCTAGAAATCATCGTCAGCTACACCTTACCACCCAGGTATGGGCAATGTATTTGACCTACGTAGGACGTGCATTTACATTTTATTGGTGAAATATACTGTGTATCTCATATATTGATAGATTTGGCTACGTATTATGTGTAAATAACGTGAAAGACTGAGCCACGTACTCGTAATGAAGTGTGTGTGTCGTACACCTGAACTAGCACAAAGGTAGCGAAATGAAACACGAGATACGTAATTGTAGATGGTGTGATATACTGTGTATTTCATACAGTTATATACTTCATTTTTTTATGTGAAAAGAAAGTGAAAGTGAACCACGTGATCCTCCAGAAATCATCGTCTGGTACACCTTACCAGCCAGGTATGGTCCACGTAATTGACCTACGTAGGACGTGCATTTACATTTTATTGGTGAAATATACTGTGTATCCCATGTATTGATAGAGTAGGCTACGTATTATGTGGAAATAACATGAAAGACTGAGCCACGGAAATATACTGTATATCCTATTCACTGATATATGTAGCTATGTTTTATGCGAAAAGACAGTGAAAAACGGATCCACGTGCTCGTAATGAAGAGCGTGTGTCGTACACCTGAGCTAGCACAAAGGTAGTGAAATGCAACGAGAGGTTAGGAACACATGCATTTACATATATATATATATATATATATATATATATATATATATATATATATATACATATATATATATCTATATCTATCTATCTATATATATATATATATATATATATATTATATATATATATATATATATATATATATATATATATATATATATATATATATATATATATATATATATATATATATATATATATATATATATATATATATATATATTGTTAGGGGGTGAAATATACTGTGTATCCAGTGTACTGATACATTTGGCTATGTCTTATGTGAGAAGACAGTGAAAAACGGACCCACGTGCTCGTAATGAAGAGTGTGTGTCATACACCTGAGTTAGCACAAAGGTAGTGAAATGCAACACGAGGTTAGGAACACGTGCATATATATATATATATATATATATATATATATATATATATATATCTATATATATATATATATTGATATTGATATTGATATTGATATATTTGGCTATGTTTTATGTGTAAAGCCAGTGAAAGACTGACCTAATGCAGTCTGTTCTCGTAAGGGAAACAGTCTGCTACACCTTAGTGCACAGGGAACGGCCTTCGGAACACATTCATTTACATGTTACTGGTGAAATGTACTGTGTATCTCATAAAAATGATAGATTTGGTTATGTGTAATGAGCAAAGGAAATGAAAGAGGTAACCACGTGCTAGTGGCCCCTACATGTGCGCTAAGTCAGGTGTAGGAGACGATGTTTTTCAAAGACATACACGTATATCATGAACCCTTGCATTGTGCCAATGTTGAGCCAAGTTCTTGGCTGGCTATGAATAAAATATCTCGACTCATACAAAGTGATAGATTGGGTTATGTTTTATGTGTACAGACAGTGAAAGACTGACCTATTGCAGTGTGTTCTCGTAAGGGAAACACCGTCTGCTACACCTTAGTGCACAGGTAACGGCCTACTGAACATGTCTATTTAACATGTACTGGTGAAAAGTACTGTGCATCTCATAAAAATAATAGATTTGGTTATGTGTAGTGTGCAAAGGAAATGAAAGAGGTAACCACGTACTACTGCCCCCTACCTGTGCACTAAGTCAGGTGTAGGGGACGATGTTTTTCAAGGACATACACGTATATCACGAACCCTTGCGATGTGCCGGTGTTGAGCCAAGGTCTTAGCTGGCTGTGAATATCTTGGGTCATACAAAGTGATAGATTGGGTTATGTTTTATGTGTAAAGACAGTGAAAGACTGACCTACTGCAATGTGTTCTCTTAAGGGAAACACCGTCTGCTATACCTTAGTGCACAGGTAACGGCCTACGGAACACATCCATTTACATGTTACTGGTGAAATGTACTGTGTATCTAATAAAAATGATAGATTTGGTTACGTGTAATGTGCAAAGAAAATGAAAGGGGTAACCACGTGCTAGTGGCCCCTACCTGTGCTCTAAGTCAGTTGTAGATGACAATGTTTTTCAAGGACATACACCTATATCATGAACCCTTGCGGTGTGCTGGTGTTGAGCCAAGTTCTTGGTTGGCTGTGAATAAAATATCTTGACTCCTTTACCTCAGCTCACACTCCTACCACAGCATTGGACAGCCACAGCGTCAACAATCCCTCTGACAACAATTTATTCTCCAGTTGGCTTGCAACGACAGCAGTCTTGCAATGATGAAACGCTGGTTGGCACCAAATGAGTGGCATAAGATCCTCGATGAGGTAGAGTCAGAAAGTGACATTAAGACCGACCATTCTCAGGTGGAGAAGATTGACCTGCCACCATCTGGTCAGCAATTAGAGCTGCCCTACCACCTTCCATCATGGGAAACCACACCACCATCATCGGTCGGCTTCACCGGAGAACCCTTCCCACCTCTAGGACCCACCAGTCCCACCGCTCTCTTCATCGGCTCCCAATCTCCAGGCCCCTCCGCCCCCCTTGGCGAGCCTGTTTCACCGGAAGCCGGGCCATTGTTCCTTGTGATGGCCCCTCCGCCTGCTTCTGCTGTGCAGGATATTACGGTGACATCCTCGCCGGCCAGGCCGTGGAGACTGGTTTCCTCAGAGCCCTCTGTCTCGTTCTCGTCCTCGTCCGAGGTGTCCCCTCCCAGACGAGGGCGCCATGGACCACTGTCTGGACATGGGGGACGTCCAATGGGTCGGAGGGCAGGCCGAAGGGTGTCGACAGGCCGACCCGCTGCCACCGCCACCATTGCTGCTGAAGAGGATCCTAGGTGGAGCAGTGGGCTGCTCACACCGAACCACAGGCTGTTCACTGGCTCCCCAGAGATTCAGGTGGATATTTCAACAACTCCCCTGCAGTTCTTCTTGCTCTTAATCACGTGGGAGTTGTTGTCATACCTCACTGTGGAAACCAACTGGTACGCCACATTCCTGGGAACTCAGCTGGATGCCTGGTTTTCCTGCAATGAAGAAAACATGGCCAAGTTCCTGGTGTTATACCTTTTCATGGGGATCATGCACATGCTGATGATCAGGCACAACTGGCGGAGCTCTGAACTTCACAACTACCCTAGGGTCTGGCAGGCGATGAGTAGAAGGTGTTTCAATGCCATCGAAGCACTTCCACACCATCAACTCGCTCGCCATTCCCTGGGACAACCAAGATCGGCTCATCCATGTTCGCACAGTCATGGAGTACCTCCTTCAACGGATCCAGTTAGCGTACCTACCCGAGGAGCAGCTCAGCCTGGATGAGGGCTCTCTGGGATGGAAGGACCGGCTATCCTTTCACGTCTACAACCCCCAGAAGCCCAACAAGTATTCCATCAAGATGTACATGCTGGCTGAGTCGTCCTTGGGCTATATCTGGAACCTTGAGATCTACACGGGGGTGCAGCGTACCCTTCAGAACCCCGTGTTGGGCCTCATGGAACCGTTGAAGGACCAGGGCTATAAGTTGTTCATGGACAACTATTACAATAATTCTGTAGCCCTGTGAGAACGACTCTTCACTGCAGGATTTTATGTGTGTGGGACCCAACAGCTGCCTAGAGGAGCACCACGCCAGCTGCAAGGCATCGCCAGAGCTAAGAGCATGCCCAAAGAGAGGCCTGGTGTACAGGCACAAGGACAATGTGCTAGTCCTACTGTGGGGGGACAGGCCCATTGTGAACAAAGTGTCCACCTTCCACACTGTAGACACCATTCCGAAGAGGGTTTGAGGAAAGGTGCTGGGTAATGGCAGGCGGACAACCTATGTGGAGAAGGTCGTTCACAAGCCCGTTGTGGAAGAGTACAACAGGTATATGGGTGGGGTGGATCATTTCGATCATATGGTCCACTACTACCCCATGCAATGCTGAACTGTCAAGTGGACGAAGAAGATCACATTGTACTTCATCCAAATGGCACTGTTCAACGCGTTTGCCTTGTATAAGAAGTACAGATGTGCGCAAGTAACTGTCCTGGAATTTGTGGGGCAGATCATCTATGATCTTCTGCATTTCCATGAAGAGGACTGGCCCGCATCTGGACACACACTCCACCATGCCCCAGACCTACGTACCAGGCAGTCAGCACTAGCATCACCTGGCACCCAGCAGGCACAACCACCAGCGCCAGGATGGGCCCAGCCACCACCAGCACCAGTATAGCCTGCAGGCGACCCCACACCAGCACCACAAGAAGCAGGACCATCACAGGTGCCACCATCACCACCAGCACCACCTGCAGGAGGCCCATCAGGGATGCCAGAACCACCACCACCTCCATTTGCTGATCCATTGGGAGAACCCGTGCCTGGGCCTGGAGCTCCCGCACAACAGGACCACAGAGCACGAGGGTATCCAGGCAAGCGTCACTGGGTAATTGACAACAACGTGAGGTTGGATCGTACTCTGGGCCACCACCAGGCAAGGATCCCTGACAAGAAGAGGCTCAGGTGTACCTTGTGCTTCGAGTTGGGGGTGAGGAAGGACACAAGGAACATGTGTCATGTATATGATGTGCCACTTTGTACGGGTGATTGTTTCGACCGGTACTATACCGAGCGATACCTTCACTAGTGGAGCACACACACACACACACACACAGTACAAAACTCCTCACCTCCCACCTGATCTGGTCCTGCAGGAAGATCATCGCCACTAGAGAAGTACGTGATGGTCTTTTTTTTATTTATTTAGCTCTATTTATGTCAGTATATTTACATATACATATATATTGTTATTTATCTCAACACAAATGACAGGGAAATAATTACAGCTTCAGTTTCAGTTGCTAGCAACAGGTTTAGTGTTCATGTGTGGTTTCTGAGAAGACTAAAAACAAAACAGAAGTAATTATATAAAACAGTTGTTGGTATAAAACAAAGAAAGCATAGCTGGGGTGCATAATAATAATGTAAGTGAGCACAGCTGACTACAGGTCAGCGGTCGGCAAAATACACTGTAGTTTTTTGCATTTTTCTCGAAAACTATGAGGCCTAGGATCACCATTCTTTACTGACGTGAAAGAGAATGAAATTGTGCATAGGATAATGAAATAAAAACATAATGGTGCCAAGAAAAGTTCTACACAACCCATACCTGAATAAAAAAGATGTTTTCTGTTGAAAACGGGTTTTATTTTATCGCTTACTACTCGAAGACCATACCTCATATCAAACTGGAACCCCCTTCCCCATTCGAAAGCTAATAAAATCCCCTTTTGATGGAGGTTATAACATGTAGAGATTGATTAGTAAACATTCGACTTATGATGTTGGGAAGTGAAATCTATGATCCGGAATGTTTATTCCAAGGGCCCTAACATACGGATAGTGTGTTTTTTTCGGAGCATTTGTTTTTTGCCTATCGTGTAGAACAAACATCGACGAATAGGAATACGTGGGTTTTCTGGCGAAATAAATATGTATGGGTGGTGAAAATAAGCTGAGAATACACATTCTTGGAGTGCGCAGCGGCTGGGAGGAGAGGGGAGAAAAGCCCACACATCATAGTCCAGAAAACTTATGAAACTTATCTGAGCGCAAAGGGGTTAAGAATCACAGTTGCATCAGTGCATTCCTTTTCCCGGTGATGACTGGCATACCTGTGGCAGAGCTACATTGACAGGATATGATTATGAATGTATATATAAGTCGTTCTTCATAATTACAAAGTGTATTTTTATTTTGTTATACATTCTAGCGCTGCAACATTGTCTCATGTACGTTAAAGGTAACGGAGGGAGAAGAAATACTTTGACCAATTTGTTCACATTATCACACATCCACAGCTCTCCCTGTCAGTTCTTTTACTAGTAAGTTGTTCAGACCTTACTTTCTCATGTAATTTCTTTACGTATCTCTTGCACCTGAGTTCTCTATTAACAGTTCTACGTATCATTCTGTATTAAAACTTATATGCACAAAACACCCTGCAAATTCTTTTTAAATCTTTACTTAATAATGACCATCAACACCAGTGTTCTGGAGTCCCTTCTTGTTTGGACCATTGATATTCTACAAGGTACCTGCACTAATTTCTGACTTGCACGATGTGTCGGGCAAGTTAATGCAAACAAGAGCCGTCATTGACAGATCCTATCCAGGGTTTGCAATGTTAACATTTATGCATATAAACAAATGCACTTGTATATCAAACTTAACTGTGTAACTGTTGCAGGCTTTGGTGTGCAGTTTTGAGGTAAGAGTTAAATTAAGGTAAAAACAAAGTACATTGCGACGTCATTAACTTTACCAGCCCTGAACAGCATTTGTAAAATATTTTAAATCTTCAGATGATCTTATTCAGGTTAGGAGAGAGTTCTAAAGTAGAAAGGTTAGGTATTACCCTTGAATAAATCTTTTCTCCTAGATTCGCTTCCCAAGTAGAATCTAATGCTATGGTGTTAGGAATAACCATAATAAAAAATGTGCTGCAGTACTATAGATTTAAAATATCATTGTTGAAAACCATCTCAACCCTAATTCTACTTATATGATTTATATTCAACATCATACTCTGTCCACTAGAGCCTGAAATAAAACTGTAATTTGTTTATACTGAACACTAAACCATAAAAAGAGAATAATATTAGTATTTTTTTTTTTTTTACAGCAAATGAATAGAGAAAGAAATGCAAATTAAATACTGATATAAATCCATATACCAGGCAACAGGTGTCTTCAGTTCATAAAAAAATGAATGATTGGACTTGAACTTGTCAGGGTCATAAACTGGGAAGAAACAGACCCAGGGAAACGAAATCCAAAGAGGAGTGGTTCTGAGAGTAAATGAATTCTGACAGAAATTGAGCAATATGGCAGCGTGACTGTCAAGTTATGAGAGCAACTAGATGTCCATGAAGCAAAAGGAAAGGCATGTAGAGGTGGCACAAATGACGCAACCTCATTTGAGCATTTACCATAAAAGTAGCTGTAATATAATGCAAGGGAGACAACATTCTTTCTAACTTGAAGGCCAGGTAGATATTTGCAATGACTGAGGTGTCAGTTTCACTTTTAGCTTCTTATGAATTTTCTCAAGTTGTTTTAGTGCAACCACTCCAATCTTCTCAACAAAAATGTACAATATTCTTGCTGAGAACACACATGGCTTATAAATCATACTTAACTGCTCGTCAGTGAAGTTACGGACGCTCTTCATTAATAAAAGTTTTACTGAGGTGATTTTAGCAAGTGATGTAACATGAAGGGTCACACTGACGGTTGTATTAAGCATAACACCAAGATTTTCAATACTTTTAGAGAAAGGAATATTGGTTGCAGTAAAGTTAATGTAGAAATCAGGTTAGTGATGAAGGAGTATTAGGGAAAAGGATATAAAGTACCACTTGTGTGTTCCTCTGCAAGTGATATAACGAGAGTTTAACATTGGAAACTTGCTTCGGTCATGAGAAAATGTTGTGGAATGGACGTATAATTGGCATTGTATTACTTTTTCGCTGAGCTGCAGAATTAATCGAATAATGCCAAGTCAACAAAATTAGGTTCCAGTGACTCAAAGAGCTTAAACCTTAACCCATCACATCCTGAGCTATTTCGCACCTCCGAAACCCCCCAATCCCGTGCTATTTTGGATAAATTTTTATTTGCCTAAAACTACTGCTTTTGTTAACCCGCCCCGTCCCGTCGACATATGGGTACGTTGCAACGATTTGCATTTGCCAGTCCCGGCGACGTACCGGTACGTCATGCAATTGCAAGGTCCCTAATTTGCACAATTTTCAATTTTCGCACGTGATTTTTCGTATGTATACACGGGACACCTTCCTCTATTCCTCTACAAGATGCCAAGCAGGGACAATGCCTTACACCGCATAACCTCCCCCCCTCACGCCATTGTCTCTGCAATTCACCTGATACCAGTGACCTGGCCAATAAAGACATTCAGGGCCAGAGTGATTCCTCAATTGATGACAATGTGGAGGATAAGGTTTACATAGCATTACAGGAAGAAACAGTCAGAAATGATGATCAGGTATTGTGGGAAAAAAAAAGGTCATGAATGGTGATTAGTTAGTGAGTGAAACAATGCTTATAATGCCTATATTACTGCTTGAAAACAAACATACTCTCATACTACATATAAATTCGTACCAAGTAAATAAATAAATACTGTTTATGAGTGGATAAAATAGTTACCCTCCCATAGAACTCGTTTTCTTTGGTGCCAGCATGTTAGAAAACCTAGTCAGGTAAGGAGGAACTCCTACCTGGATTGAGTATTTTAAACCTCAGGTGAGCGATTTCTCTATGAATTTTCGATGTTTCTCACCAAAAGCGAAGGTTTTAGCCAAAAAAAAAAAAATCGAAAATACCTCGGGACTGGGGGATGTCGGAGGTGCGGAAAACCTCGAGATGTGACGGGTTAAGAAACAAAGGAAAATCACCAAGAAAGGACTTACTGTGGTCCATAAGTGGTCGGAACAGGTGAGGTCCCCCGTGCCAGGTATCGTATTCTATCATTGACATGTGAGTCGCTCGTGTTTTCTATGGTAGGTAATTTTGGTAGAAACCACAAACAACACCTCTACATTTATTGAATTTGAACTAAGAAACAATAAGAATAACAATATAATGGTTTTCAACGACATATATATGAAAAATAAGCATTGTACACTCACACCAAAAAGTATCGGTGTACACTTGACGCACAGCAATTTGGGACACGGACGATGGCTACTGGGAACTGAACAATTTTTTTTTTGCCATGCTGACAAACTTGCTCTCCCAAGGCTGCAATAAATGGCTTGTTTATGACATTTTCTAGTCTGTATTGTTGTTATATGTATAGCAAAGTAGTTACAAATAAAGCTTACCGAGAATTCATGAGCTATAATGGTCATTTCGGAAATCATCGTACCTTACCTGCGCGATACTTTTTGGTGCGACTGTACCTTCGTGCGAGCATAGCGAGTTGGGTCAGAGTGGTAACACGCTATGTGCTAAGTTTCTTGTTTCAGTCAACATATCATTTTTCTACTTGTATACAATTGTTTCAATGCTATTTTACCATTTTGTACTGTTTGTAAATGTTTTCAGTTGTTTTCATTCATTACGATGACATGTAGCAAAACTATAGCGCACATCTGCTTACTCAGTGCTCTCGCTATGACTCGTATCTCAACATGCCATATTGTTTTATCACTTTCATAGTATTGTTTTCTTTACATTGAACCATTCCTCCACCACTCTAAATGTTTTCAATTATTTACATTCACTACGAGGGCATTTAGCGAAATGCTAGTGCATATTCACATAGCAAGCACACTCTCTACCACTCGTGTTTCAACTTCTACTTTATTCCTTCAGTCCCAAATATACTTCCCCACTTACATTACACCCGTTTACACCCAATACTGCACATTACATATTTACGGGCCTTGTTTATTCAACTGAGCATCAGAATATCGCACCAAAATACCCTTGCAATGAATGTTTCGACTAAGATAATATTCATACACTTACATACTAATCTTCCACTTATATTACACCCATTTCCATTTTTATACTCCTATTTACATATATACGGGCCTTAATTACTCCACTGAGCGTCAGAAAATCGCATCTATATACACTTGCTAGGAATATTTTGACTTAGAATAAATTTCAGCACTTACAAAATTTCAACTTATATTACACCCGTTTGCATTTTTCATACTAATATTTACATATTTACCGGCCTTATTCCACTGAGCATCAAAATATCACATCAAAATACCCTCGCTAGGTATGTTTCCACTTAGATCATATTTATACACTTACATAATAATTTTCCTCTTATATTACACACGTTTCCATACTACTATTTACAGATCTACGGGTCTTATAAGTACACTGAGCGTCGTTTGTCGCATTTATTTCTGAGTATCAGCGTCATATCGCATTCACACCATATCAAAAGTGCATCAAGGTGTGATACTCACTGAAACATGGGTGAATACAGAGACCCACGTCACACTCAACGCACTCATAGCTGGTGTCTTTTCTCTGAGTGGTGGGTCTCACACAGGAATTGCTACACACATGACACCTGCGTTGGGGCCTAGGTCTATTTGGCTGGGAAGGTGTAGGAGTGGGGAAATGGCGAGTGGATATTCACAGGGGAGTTTGGGCGGCAGGGGGAGTGCGTGTGTGGTGTTGGGGCCTTTCAACCACATACCTGGCAAAAATCTGTCGTGTTAGCTCCCTTACAAACCCTTCAAAGGTTTCCTGAACTCCTGTTGTCATGGCGTGCAGGTGGTGGCAATTCAGGGCAGTTATATCTAGCAAGCGAAAGAAGAGCTTCTTGTACCACTTCATCGTGGTCCTGGCACACTCGACAGTGGATATCATGGAGTCTGACTGGTCCATCCGGTGCATGTTGGTGTTGTAATCGAGGACACACTCAGGTGTGTATTAGGGAAAAGGATATAAAGCCTGTTCTCACACCAGTAATCCACAGACTCTGTATGGTGCATCAAGGGGCGGTGAACTGTGGAGAAGAGGCTGACTTCTCTATTGTGGTTCCACACTGTTGCAAGTATATTGTTTGCCTGGAAGAAGACAACCTCATTTCTGTCAAGTTTCCGCCCCACCTTGACCATGTGACGCCAGTTCACCTTGACGGTACCACAGATTCCCGTGTCATGCCTGTGTAGATAACGAGCGAGAAGAGGGCTAGTGTACCAGTTGTCCAGGTAAAGGACGTGACCATGATGAAGGTAGTCTCCTATCATTGTCATTACCACTGCTCCAGACAGTCCAATACTCCGATCTTCTATTATGCCTGTCTGTGCACCGGTGTACAAGACTATGTCTTGCACATAACCAGTCCTACAGTCACACATAACAAAGATCTTGAACCCAAAACGGTGCCTTTTGCTGGGTTTGTACTGGCAAAAGGAAATATTGCCTCTCCACAACACGAGACTCTCGTCTATGGCAAGGTCTCTATAGGGATAAAATGAAGAACGAAATGTTTGCCTCAGGTGATCAAAGACCAACCTAATTCACCTCATCTTATCTGTGTCATTCGCATTAGCAGGATCATCAGCATCGTAAAAGTGGAGGCGACTTAGAATCTGCTGAAAGCAATTACAGCTCATGACTTGGCCAAATATTGGTGTCAGCATAACAGGGCCCCTTGTCCAGTATGCCGGAATTCTGTTCTTACGTACAATACCCATCAAAAGTACCAGGGCAAATAATAAAAACATTTCTGAAAGGGAGACTGGATAATCATATTTGATAGAATGCCTGCTCCTTGTGCCCAGTCTTTCACTCTTACGGTGCTGGCTGCTAATGCAACGGTTTGTCTGCTCCACTATTTCCTCCACAAAAGCCTCACTGAAAAAAAGGTGGAAAAAATCCAGCCTGGTGGAATTAGGGTGAATTCCGGGAGCAGTGCAGCCAGCACGCCCTTGCTCAGTGAAGGGGTGAATGATGGGAAAAAAATCACTCCCATCCTCCCAATTCCAACTCACATAACCTTCGTCCCCATCGTCACCTTCGTCTGGGTGGGGAGGAGATGCTGGTGGGGGAGGTTGGGGAGGAGGAGTGCGGAGGGCTTCCCCACTCGCACCCCTCTTCCCTCAGCCTTTACCCTTTCCCTTTCCCTTACCCTTACGGCCTTGTGGAACATTAGGGGGCTGTGGGGATGAAGTCTGAGAATATTGGGTTCCTCCCCACCTGCCCCCTCCATCACAACACCACGTGATTCATCACGCACCCTCACTCGCCCAGGTGTCTGGGTATATTGGGGAGCATAAGACGTGCTGGGGAGTGGTTCCTCCCCACCTTCCCCCTCCATCACAACCCCACGTGATTCATCACGCACCCTCACTCGCCCACGTGATACTCCCCGCTGTCTCACACCTCCACGGGAGAGCGATGACTCACTCCCGCCAGTCTCACTTTCAATACTCCTCCCTGCACTTTCCCTTTCACTCTCCACTCCCTCCACGCCACTTCCGACCTCCCCAAACAAAAGACTAGGCCCATACCTGCTCGTACAACGTGGTGTGTGCTTGGGGCCAGAACGGGTGAAAATTTCTCGGCCGTACCACGTGGCAGCAAGTCCCACAGCTCCATCCTCATCCTCGTCCTCAAAATCTGGCTCCACATCATGTAGGAACTGCCGAAAGGATGTTGCACGTTGTTTTTGTGCAGGCTGGCCCTCTCTAGCAGCACGATAAGTCACATAGCGCCGCTTCCAGGGGGACGGATTTCCTCATCACTGCTGCTGCTTTCCACCTCCTCTGGTTGGACATAATCTTTGTCCACAACCTCATCGTCCAGTGGGGAATCACTTTCGCCTGTGAAGGCGACCAGGGCGGCTTGGATTTCCTTCTCCGAGAGACCTTTATGCTCCATGTCTGAGCAGGACCGTTGCTAACTGGTGAGTGACCAAGCCGAGGGTGAGCGAGGGTCACATGTGGTTGCCGAGTGTCCCCACCTGGTGGTAGGTAGGGGAAGGTCGAGCGACCCTACGTACCCAAAATCAAATGCTAATTTTGAAAACTGCAAATTATGCACCTTGCAATTGCACGATGTATCAGTACGTCGATGGGACTGGCAAATGCAAAATGCTGCAACGTACTCATACGTCGATGGGACGCCTCGGGTTAACTAAAATAGAATACTAGAGTTGACCCGAAAACGACAGTCATTAGCGACAGTATTTCCAGTCTAAGGCTTCTACAACTAACTCGTTGGTGAATAGAGTAGTCTGAAGTTGACTGGATATTACAAGCAAGCAAAAATGTCAGGAAATCATTTACAGCACTGGGTGGTAACCTTATAACCAACCAATATGTGTTCCCTACGTGAAAACAAGCGGGTTGGAGGAGGGTTAATGCCCCTACCCAGAAAACAACTAACTAAATATATGAAGAGGAAGCCTTGGACCAGGACTGACCAAACTTGACGATTAAGGACCGAACAAAGGACTTGGTACGGATAGCTTCATGGAATGTAAGGGGTGCGAATGATCAGGTGAAAGAGAGAGAGATTGAACAGGTGCTTGAGGGCACGAAAGTGGATGTAGGTGGATTAACTGAAACGAAATGAAGAAGTGAGAGTGTGAGAGAATGGGAGTATGGATGGGAGTATGGATGAGTAACAGATGGAAGAAAATCATAAGAGAGTATGGATCAGTTGGCTCAAGGATTGTATGGGTAGGAGTGAACGTTGGATGTGCATACTTGTAGCCACTGGGGGGCAGGGGGAGCAATATGCTCCCCCTGGGAAAATTTTGGGGAAATACAGAAAGGGATTTTCGTCATAGTTCTTGTATGACAATACAGTTTTCCTAATTTTACCACTGGTATACTAAACATCATTATCTGTTTCCAAAAAAATTTATCTGGGAACAATAAATTCTTTTGAAACTGAAAATTAGACTAAATATTATAAAACCCTTGAGAGAAAATGATCAGTTATAACTTAACACCCTTAGATTATGTGGTTAATATTAGAGCTCAAATGATGTTTTGCACTTGAATCCTGATGAGGTGTAAAAATGGCCTTCCTGTCCCCTCAGCCACATCCTCTCACCCTGCAGCCATATCCTCTCACCCTATAGCCAGTTGCAAACAGACACTGCACAATTATTGCTACAAACAGCTGAAACAAGCAGAATTTTTTAAGACTGCATGAAGCCACTTTGATCACCTCAGACTACATTTTAGTAGGTAAGCAGATGTAAATATGTGTGCCAGGGGCCTCGTTTGAGTGGGGGACAGAGGGACGTGTTCCCCCCCCCACACACACACACACTTTCTGGTGCTTGGGGGACAGAATGTCTTTTGTCCCCTCCCCCCACACACACACTTTCTGGAGCTTGGGGGACAGAATGTCTTTTGTCCCCTCCCCCCCACAAACACACTTTCTGAAGCTTGGGGGGCAGAGTCTCTTTTGTCCTCCCCCTCACACACACACTTTCTGAAGCTTGGGGGGCAGAGTGTCTTTTGCCTTCCCCCCCCACACACACTCTCTGGAGCTTGGGGGACAGAATGTCTTTTGTCCTTCCCTCCTCACACTCTGGAGCTTGGGGGACAGAGTGTCTTTTGCCTTCCCCCCCCCCACACACACACTCTCTGGAGCTTGGGGGACAGAGTGTCTTTTGTCCTTCCCCCCCCACACACACACACACTCTCTGGAGCTTGGGGGACAGAATGTCTTTTGTCCTTCCCCCCACACACACACTTTTCTAGGTGAGAATTTTCAAGATGAATATCTTTATTCCGTTTTTCTTTTCTTTTCTTTTTCCTTAATGGATAAATTCTTTCTATACAGTCCAGTACAGTACAGGTGATGTGAAAATCATTCCCTGCTGAACGGGGAAGGTCCAGTGGTCACTGAGTCGAGGATTAAGAGAGGTTAATCCCACCAGATCTATTTACTTAGGTCAGTCTTGACGTATGCACCACCCCTGATGTTTGAACCAAAGAGAATCAAACTAAATGAATGAGTAGTGGAAAACAGAATTACTCTTGGCTACCACCACAGCAGTGGTACAGAAAAGAATACCAGACTGGGGGTGGGTGCGTCAGCGAATTTTAATTTACACATATGTGCTAAGTGGAGAGAGAGAGAGAGAGAGAGAGAGAGAGAGAGAGAGAGAGAGAGAGAGAGAGAGAGAGAGAGAACAGCAAAGGAAATTGGAAAAATAGCGATATTATCACGAATGTGGGAAAGTGTGTGTTCGGGACACTCACGCCAGATAATGGGTCTTCATCGGCTTATCCATTCTGCCATTTTTCTTGCAGAAGCCAGTCAAAATACAAGGTTTATTTCCGAATATAAACAAATAGTATGGACGCCATTGCCTTTCGTATGGAAGGTGCTATGCCGATGCGTGGTATATTTCATGATAATTTCGTTGGTTATTACGCAAAATAGCTGTTCTTCCTTATTTGTACGGAGAGATAAAGACAGCAGGTAAATGATGCGCTAAGAGTATAATGTGACCGTGCTTTTTTCAGAAATAAAAGTGCACAAGAAATTTGTGGTCCCGAGAAAAAAAAAATGTTTTGAGGTAGAACGGACTGAAGTTAGCATGCATATATCGATAATAATACCATCTACAAGAGTGACCATAATGAACAATGATACTAGTGACAAGGAGATGTCTTTACTGTGGAAACTCCAGTGCCTTCTAATTTATTGCTGGTGATTTTTTTTTTTTTTTTTTCTGTGCCTGCCCTCCTCTCTTCCTATTTCTCCCATCTTTCCTGTCACTTCATAATGATTTTCTTTCCTTTACATGTGGCTTTACATTGACAAAGCAAATGATTTCCTGTAAGCCAAGAAACCATTTACAACGCTGGGTGGTAACCATATAACCAAACCATACGTGCTCCCTACGTGTCAACAAGTGGGTTGGTGGAGGGTTAGTGCCCCTTTCCTTAAAACAAATAACTCAAAGTCAAATGGCCACCCTTTACGGGATTATGGCGTCTGGCAATAGATAGATAGATAGTTTCCTTTTGCTCTCTAATGAAAGAGGAGACCTCTGGTAACATTATGTACTAAGTGTTTTTACATACTCTCCTCTGAAAGGATTATTAGCTATTTACTTAAAGTTACTCCAAGAAAGCTGTGAATATGTGGGGAAAAGATAGTTTTTCTTTAACACATTGGAACAAATGTGACAGTAATGATGTAAATTTATTTCTGATGACATAAAACATCAAATCTAGGAGAATTTGAGGTGACAGATATTTTGGGAAAATATTCCAAGTGTCTGCCCCCCCTGGCAATAATCCTGGATACGCCACTGCAAATGTGGGTGATTGTGTGTGTGTATGCGCCAACGAAAGATCGTGTAAGCAGAGTGAGAGAAGAGTTCTGGACAAATATGGAAGCGTGCTTGGAAAAGTTTGAAAGGAATGAGAGAGTGTTCTTGATTGGAGATATGAAAGGAAAAGTAGGGAATGTGAAGGTGGGTGGAGTAGTTGGTGAGTCGGGTGTGCCTGTAGACGTAGATGAGAATGGCAGTGCCTTATTGGACATTTGTGCCAGGAGGGGGTTGGTGATAGGTAATACCCTCTTAAAGCACAAAATGTTCCACAGGTATACATGGCGAGTGATGAGATGGGT
The DNA here is from genome assembly GCF_032717465.1 of Coenobita brevimanus. Taxonomy (NCBI): domain Eukaryota; kingdom Metazoa; phylum Arthropoda; class Malacostraca; order Decapoda; family Coenobitidae; genus Coenobita; species Coenobita brevimanus. Next base: position 55,732,430 of record NC_136993.1, on the reverse strand, counting down.
CGATGGTGAACTGAATGAAAGAAGGCAATGATTGATTATGTGTGTGTGTGTTTGTGTGGATGAAAGGATGAGAAAGTGTGTGATGGATGCAAGAGTATATAGAGGTTGGGGGAGTGGACTTTCAAACCACCACTTGGTGGTGGTCAAAATGAAAGTACAAATGATATGGAGAAATAGAAGAAGGGAAAGGCAGGAGGAAGTAGTTCTTACAAGGAGGGTAGAAAAGATACAAGAGGATGAAAAAAAAGGCAGAATATAAGAGGAAAGTGGAGGAGCGATTGGGTAAGTATAGATTGGAGCAGATGGGGGTCATGGAAGGTGTGTGGAAGATATTCACGGAAGAAATCAGTGCAGCATGTGAGGTGGTGTGTGGGATGAAGAGAAGACGAAAGGGTATGCAGGGAACAGTATGGTGGACTGAAGAGGTGAGAGAGGCTGTGGCACAAAAGAAGCAAGCATATAGTGCGTGGATGAGAAACAGGGGTGTGGAAGAAGTTGAGAGACGGAAGAATTATATGTAGAAAGGAAGAGGTGAAAAGATTAGTGAGAGAAAGAAGAGATTGGATGAGGAATTTGGAAGAAATTTGTGTGTAAAATGGAGGGAATGTAAGAAAATGTTCTAGAAAGAGGTAAAGGGAGTTAGACAGGGTACCAAAGAAGTTAATTGGGGAGTGGTAGGTTACTAGTGGAGATGGGAGAAAAAGTGAGCAGATGGAGAGAACACTTCAATGAATTGTTGAACATAGAGAATGAAAGTAATGCAAGTATAAGTGGCTGGGGAATGGCTGGGATAAGGAGGGATGTGAGAAGAGAGGAAGAAATCAGTTGGATGGAAGTTATGGAAACAATGAAGAAAGTTAAAATGGGGAAAGCCCAAGGAATTGATGGAGTGTGTGGTGAAATGCTGAAGCATGGGAGAGAAAAAAAATGGGAGAAATGGAGTTCCCCCGAGCTAAGCCCTGTATTGGACTATATAGCCCCGCTAGGGTTACAGGAGGGAGCTACCCCTCCCGGCACGGCAGCCCGGGCGAGGCTCGAACTTGCAATCCCCCGATCACAAGTCCAACGCGCTACCACTGTGCTACCGCGCCCCCCGAGCATGGGAGAGAGATAGTAGTAGAATGGATGTGGAAGATGTGCAGATTGGCCTGGGAGGAAGGTAGCGTCCTGGAGGATTAGAAGTATATAATTATTCCACTGTACAAAGGAAAGGGGGAAAAAGAAGTGTGTGGTAATCATGGGGGCATTTGTCTTTTTAGTGTAATAGGAAAAGTATATGGTAGGATACTTATTGACAGGGTTAGGGAAATAACAGAGGAATTAGTTGGAGAAGAACAGGGAGGTTTTAGGAAGGGATGAGGTTGTGAAGATCAAATATTCATTCTTAGATCCTTAGTGGAAAAGTCTCTAGAGAAGGGAAAGAAGCTGTATGCAGCCTTCATGGATTTGGAGACAGGGTGGACAGACAAGGATTGTGGAAAGTATTAAGAATATAAGGAGTAGATCGGAAGCTGTTGAATGCCGCGAAGAGTATATATGAGGGTGCCAAGGCTGCAGTGCGTGTGGATGGTGAACTGAGTGAATTTTTCTATTTGAAGGCTGGATTGAAACAAGGATGTGTCATGTCTCCATGGTTGTTCAGTCTGTATATGGATGGGTTTATAAAAGAGATACAAAGTATGGCAGTATATGTTGGAGTGGCCCTAGTGAGAGAGGGCAGTGTTTGGAAACTCCCTGTACTGTTGTTTGCAGATGATACTGTATTGTTAAGTGAAGATGAAGAGGAGCTGCAAGGCTTGGTGGATCAGTTTGGGAGAGTGTATAAGAAACGGAATCTAAAGGCGAATGTATGGAAGAGTAAAGTTATGGTGTTCCAGAGAAGTGAATTCAGTGAATATACAGTGAGACTGGATGGGTAGGAAATGGAAAATGTGAATGCATTTAAGTACTTGGGTAGTGTGATGAGTAAGGATGGAAGTATAGAGGATGAAGTGCTTGAAAGGGTGCAGCAGGGAAGAAAGGTTGCTGTCTCCTTGAAAGAAGTGATAAGAAACAGGGAAGTGAGCATGGAATTTGAAAAGCTAATTCGCAACAGTATTGTTTTACCAACTCTAACGTATGGAATTGAAGCTTGGGCGTTGCTGAAGGGACAGAAGTCAAGAGTGAGAGCAGTGGAAATGAGTTATTTGAGAGGAGCCTATGGAGTCACATGGAGAGACAGGCTGACAAATGAGGAAGTGAAGGAGCGATGTGGTGTGGATGTGGATGTGATAGGAAGCGTTAGGAGAAACACATTAAGGTGGTTTGGCCATGTGGAGAGGATGGAGTGTGAGAGACTGATAAGAGTGTATGTGAGTGAGGTGGAGGGAGGGAGAGGGAAGGGGAGGCCGAGGATGAGATGGACGGATGGAGTGGAGAGGTATATGAGAGAGGGGTGTGTGAGCTGGGAGCAGGGCAGTGAAATGGCGGGGGACAGAGCGATATGGAGGCGATTTGTTTGTGGCCACCTCTTACGGGTTAAATGCGTCTGGCAATAGATAGATAGACAGAAAGAAAAATGTTAACACGAGAGGGTAAAGGTGGACTGACTGCCTTAGAATTTATCGTTCTGTATTTCTCGTAAATTTTCCTGCAGAATGACGGTGATGTCTTGGGGTACTTACTTCGTCGAGGATTTTAGACAGTCGGGGTCACCGCTCTTCAAACGTGTGGCAGACCTGATGGCGCCTGGGTTGGACACCGTTGAAGGACTCCGTCTGACACTGTATAAGAAGTAATACAAACTTTTTTTTTTTTTTTTTTTAAATATACTGGGTGGACCATAGATAACACTCCTCTTTCACTCTGCAGGGAGATTTCTCATATCCTGTGGGGACGGCTCAGTGGAGGTTATGATTGCCTATTGTCCATCATATATGAAGTTAATACTCTCACAATCGTACCCAACCACACAGCAGCAAACTGACCTTTCCTTATAACATTCAGGTACTATCAGGTCAGTTTTTAGGTAAGCACTATTATGGGCCACCCTTAATATCTATCACCTTGGCCATGTAGACAGGACGAAAAATGAGAGACTGACAATGAGAGAGTATACGAGTAAGGTCGAGGGAGAATGGAAAGGGAGAGACCGAGATGAGATGGAGGGATGGGGAGGAGAGGTGTATGAGGGAGGGAGGTGTTAGTTGGAGAGAAGGCAGCCAAATGGTAGAGGGCTGGATGAATTGGAAGCATTTCGTTTGTGGTGACCACTTACAGATTAAAGCGTCCGGCAATAGCCAGACAGATAGACAGATATATACCCATTCAGAGCGCGAGTTATTTCTTAATCGAATGAAATCATGTGAAGATTGCATGACTAAATCGCCAAATTACTGTACATCATCATCATTAAGACGAGACTAAATCACCGAACACCTGTATTTGTGAAGAAACTGGAATGTATGTGATATATTTGTATTGCTAGTAACTGCACTGTATATCACGGCATTCAAGAAGCCTTGGGGGCGGGCTATTAATATTATTTTTTTTTTGTGGATAATTTTTGTTTTCTAAGTGTTTGTTCCGTATTATTACAAAAGCGCTCACGACGCAAGAGCAGTTTGTGTGTGTGTGTGTGTGTGTGTGTGTGTGTGTGTGTGTGTGTGTGTGTGTGTGTGTGTGTGTGTGTGTGAGCATGCTAACAAAATAAACATTTTTTAAAATCCCATTTTACCCAATATGGTGGCGCGATTAGAGGCAAACGAGGGGGTGAAACATACTTTTTTCTCTCTAACAATGGGTCAAAAGTGAAAGTCACAGGGTAAAATCAAATGATTATTGAGCAAAATCAGCTTAAGCATTTTATTGTCCAATTTAGACCAAACAAAGGAGAACGGTTGAGAGTTAGGGAAAGAATATAGTGATAAATCTTTGAAAACAATCAGTCATAGGTCGCCTTAGGACAAGGCAAAAGTTCCACCTGTGTGTGTTAAACATAATAACTCAATATTGTTCTCCTTTTAACCAAATATGGCGGAACGGATGAGGGTCTGGAAAAGAATAACCCTGCCATTTTAACAACACATCAAAGGTCATGATCTATGGGCAAGGTCACCATAAACGTCGAAATCTAATTTAGATAAGATTTTTTTGGAACACTTAAATTTAAGGAAGGAATAAAAGGATTAAATTTTGAGAACATTCAAAAGTCAAGGTTAAAGGGAAGGTCAAAAACCAAGGTCACATGACAAGGTTACATCAGTTTTGATCTGTTTTAAACTAAACCCAGGGAAGTGTTACATGACATTCAAGGAAGAAGTTATTCAAACTTACTATCGGTAAAAATCAAAGTCAAAAGGCAAATCCAAATTTTGACCCATGTGTCTGTGTGAAGAAAATTATTAAACATATTTGATTTGATTTGGACCAAACTTGATGGATGATCTGAGAATCATATATATATATATATATATATATATATATAGATAGATAGAGAGAGAGAGAGTATATATATATATATATATATATATATATATATATATATATATATATATATATATATATATAGATATCGATATAGATATACACACACACACACACACACACACACACACATATATATATATATATATATATATATATTGTTACGGAACAGAGAAAGATAACGTACACTTTAAGTGAGAACACGAAGAGTCACCACTGTCCCGCAAAGTTCCAGGTTCAAAACAAAAGAGTTAGGTAAAATTACAAGTCAAAGTTTAATGCTCAAACTAACAACAAAACATTCAGGACTCATAAGGATAATGTAATGGCAAATAAACAGGTTAAATATATGGTTAACTGCAATAGCCTCTATTAACACGAAATTAGCAAGAATAAATTTATCTAAGTCAGCCCTGATAAAATGAGATACCAGATAATACTCAGTGAATGCCAGATAAATAATTACAGATACAAACTATTATCAAAAATAACTGACATAAGAACCCCACACGAATTACAAAAACTTCACTAGGCCTACAAATTAAACTTATGCTATACAGTACAAGAAAAATGCAACAACAGTTATACTCAAATTACACACAGCTGCTAGATGGTTGGAGACTTCTTGAGCACTCACAATAATAATATCTGTACAGGGGAGGACAGAGATGTGAACAAAATGAGGAGCAGATCTAAGTGGCAATGATGCAGAGACTGAGCTCATTATATAGGGGCCAGCAGAGCCTGATACAACTTGTAAGAGGGACGCGCAAATGAAGCCATGGGGACAAAGAGCTGATAATCCCGCTCTAAGCAACAGAGAGAACGACTTACTCTACTATAACGGTAGAAGGGGGGAACTGAGGCAGAACACGCTCGTGATCAAACATGCAGCATACTGAGCGTTAAAATTACACAAAGGATGATGAAATCATAGGCTATGTAACACCTCCCCACAAAGAAAAAGAAATTTACAAAGGAAATTTCTTATTACTCTAAAACAATCTGTACATGGCATTACAGAACATGCAAATGTCCTTCCCAGTGCTACAAAACATGAGACCTCCCCAGCACGTTCAGTCATAGGTACTTGCCAGTATCCCTTTAACAAATCAAACTTACTTATGTACCTAGCCTTTCCGATCTTGTCTATGCAATCTTCCACACGAGGGAGAGGGTAAGTGTCTGTTTTAGTTATCTGATTAACACGTCTGTAGTCAATGCAAAGCCGCTGTGACCCACCTGGCTTAGGGACCAGAGTGACAGGAGAACTCCACTCGCTCTGACAGGGCTCAATCATCTTGTGGTCCAACAGGTAGCCAAGCTCCTTCTGGATGAGAGGAACTTTCACTGGGTTCACACGGTAAGGAGGCAATTTAATTGGCTTTGCGTCTCCAACATCGACATCATGCATCAACACAGTGGTTCTTCCTGGAGTAGCACAGAACACTTGCGGGTACTCCTGCAGTAATGCCGAAAACTCCTGCCTTTCCTTAGGAGGTAGATGAGAAAGCTTAGTCTGGAGATCATTCATGATATCAGGATTCTTCCCCAAACTATCACTCAGGCTCATGCTGCATGGGAGAACTTCACTTGTAGACTCGAGTGGAACAGCTACAGTGCAGACTGGATTATTTTCGTCCCGCCTGTGATATAACTTTAGCATGTTGATGTGACATAGTTGCTTGCTCTTTCTACGATCTGGTGTGGCGATGACATAGTTGACATCACTGAGTTTCTTCTCCACGAAATAAGGACCACTAAACTTGGCTTGAAGAGGTTGCCCATGAACTGGTAACAGAATCAAAACCTGATCTCCTGGCTGAAAGTGGCGTAACCTGGACTTCTTATCATACCAAGTCTTCATCTTCTCCTGAGCAGCTCCTAAATTCTCTCTCGCCAGCTGTAAAGCAGTGGACAGCCGTTCTTTGAAATTCATCACATACTCCAGCAGGTTGACGTCATCTTCCTCCGACAGCCAGCATTCCTTGAGTAACTTAAGGGGTCCTCTTACTTCATGGCCAAACAGTAGTTCAAAAGGTGAGAAGCCCAGTGATTCATTTGGAGATTCTCTTGCAGCAAATACAACGAATGGAAGACCTTTATCCCAGTCTTTCTGATGTTCCAAACAGTATTTCTTGAGCATCGATTTGAGTGTTTGATGATATCTTTCCAACGCTCCTTGGGTCTGGGGATGGTAAGCTGAAGACGTGATCTGGGTGATGCCCAACTCTTTCAGAGACTGCTTGAAAACATTTGACATGAAATTACTTCCCCGGTCTGACTGTACCTCCTTGGGCAGACCAAACTTTGTGAAGAACCCTAGCATTTCCTTAACCACGTTCTTTGCTGAGATATTTCTAAGTGGAATGGCTTCAGGATAACGAGTAGCCATATCAATCATGGTCAACACATAAGAAAATCCTGAAGAAGTCTTAGGAAGAGGGCCCACAATATCCACCAACACACGGGTGAAAGGCGCCTCAAAAGGAGGAATGGGAACTAGAGGTGCAACCTTTTCGGTCTGATTACACTTCCCCACAACTTGACAGGTGTGACAAGACTTACAATACCAGGAAACATCCCTGAAGATACCTGGCCAGTAGAAGTGTTTCAAAATGCGTGCCACAGTCTTCCTCACTCCAAGGTGTCCTGCCAAACTGGAATCATGAGCCACTCGAATGATATCCTGCCTACAAACACGAGGGATGACAACTTGATGTACAACCTCCCATTCACAGTCGGCTGATGCTGTTGGGGGTCTCCACTTCCTCATAAGTACTCCTGACTTTACATAATAACAAGTAGAAGCACCGGCTGACTCTTCTTCACTGTAAGCAGAGTTAGCTAGACCTTTCAACTCAGGGTCAGCAACCTGCAACTCAACCAACTCTTGACGAGACAAATTATCAACACTACGGGGTACTGCCTCATCTGGTGAGTGGTCCAAATTAGCAAGAAAAGTGTCAGCTAGGATAACATCATCATCATCATTATCCTCTAAATCACCAGTAACTTTAGACTTAGCCCTAGTGACAGCACATGCAGGGAACACATCAGGGACATCACAATCCTGGGTCGCAGCCACTGGCTCACTAGACAACTGAGGAGCTGGACACACTTGACTTCCACCAATATCATTTCCAAGTAAGAAAGTTACACCTGACATTGGGAGTGTCTCAACCAACCCAACCATAACAGAACCATTAACAAAACCAGACTCTAAATTCACTCTGCACAGAGGAACAGAGAAGTAATTATTCCCTACACCTTGTAAGATTACAGTTTCATCAGAGGAATTAAAATTAGAGCCTAGAACACTGGTCAGCATAAGGGATTGGCAAGCACCTGTATCACGATATATTTTAACTGATTTCCTGTCATTACTGTCCAGAGGACTGACAAAACCATCAGACAGGAAATTAGCACATGAACTCTTGAGAGTGTCACCCACGTTACTGCTCAAAAGAGGAGCTCCATCATGAGAATTTAAGTTACCCCTCAAAGCAGGTTCAGTTAACTCAGTTAAAGAATTCTGGGAACTCTCAAGAGTGGACACTAGACCAATTGACTGAATATTTAAAGACTCCTTTTTGTTCACATCACGCTGTCTCCTGAAACATCTCTCCGTAGTATGACCAAGCTTACTACAATAAGTACATTTACTTTTCTGAAATCTAGAGGTGAAGCTGGTATTTACTTCCTGAGAAACATCATCCTTATTCTCTTTCCTGTTACCTGTACTCTGAGTAGAGGCAACGTACTTACTCTCAGCTTTCCCTTTTTCTCTAGAATATCTCTTGTGAGTGAGAACATACTCATCAGCTAAAACTGCAGCATCAGACAAATTATCTATTCTTTTCTCATCAAGATATAGGCTTACATCTTTATAAATACACCTTTTGAAATCCTCCAGCAAAATCATCTGCTTAAATTTACCAAAATCAGAATCCACATTCTTAGAATTTAACCACTGCTCTAACAGATCTTCTTTGATTTTTGCATACTCAACATGGGATTGCTTATCTTGCTTGTAAGTTGTCCTAAATTTTACTCTATAAGCTTCAGGAACAAGCTCATAGGCCTTAAGAATCAAGCTCTTAACTACATCATAATTATCAGACTGATCCTGAGGCAAAGATGCATAAGTTACTTGAGCTTTACCGGTGAGAACAGTTTGAAGGAGTACTGGCCAATACTCCTTAGGCCAATTAAAACCTGTAGCTACCCTCTCAAACAACTGAAAATACTTTGTTAAATCAGATTCATTAAAAGGAGGGACAAGTTTAACATTTTTAGCCACATCAAAATCATCAGAGCTAGATGATCCAGTTCCACCTTGTTTCATGCGATACTCATGGTCTGCCTGAATCCTGGCAAGTTCAATTTGTGCCTGAGCCTGTACCTGTGCCTCTTCAATACGAGCATTTGCCTCCTTAACATCAGCCTCCTTAGCACGTGCTTGAAATTCAGCTTCCTTCACACGAGCCTCCTGCAGGGCTAGCTGTAACTTAGCTAATTCAATCTGCGTTTGCTCATTTGGAGGAGTTACATTAAACAAGCTTTTATTAATCATGCCAACAATTTGATCTTTAGAATGATGAGAGTGAACTGCAATTCCCAATTGTTGAGCAACAAGCTTAAGTTCATTCTTTGTTCTGTTTTCTATATCACACACTGTTTGCACATTTGACAAAAAATCTTTGGCTTCATCAAGTGTAGAAATAGTAGCCATCATGAATATATCACAGTCACAAAATATCAAACAATATCCTTATGATAATATCCTGAATATCCTGATATGAGGTCGCCAAATTTATGTTACGGAACAGAGAAAGATAACGTACACTTTAAGTGAGAACACGAAGAGTCACCACTGTCCCGCAAAGTTCCAGGTTCAAAACAAAAGAGTTAGGTAAAATTACAAGTCAAAGTTTAATGCTCAAACTAACAACAAAACATTCAGGACTCATAAGGATAATGTAATGGCAAATAAACAGGTTAAATATATGGTTAACTGCAATAGCCTCTATTAACACGAAATTAGCAAGAATAAATTTATCTAAGTCAGCCCTGATAAAATGAGATACCAGATAATACTCAGTGAATGCCAGATAAATAATTACAGATACAAACTATTATCAAAAATAACTGACATAAGAACCCCACACGAATTACAAAAACTTCACTAGGCCTACAAATTAAACTTATGCTATACAGTACAAGAAAAATGCAACAGCAGTTATACTCAAATTACACACAGCTGCTAGATGGTTGGAGACTTCTTGAGCACTCACAATAATAATATCTGTACAGGGGAGGACAGAGATGTGAACAAAATGAGGAGCAGATCTAAGTGGCAATGATGCAGAGACTGAGCTCATTATATAGGGGCCAGCAGAGCCTGATACAACTTGTAAGAGGGACGCGCAAATGAAGCCATGGGGACAAAGAGCTGATAATCCCGCTCTAAGCAACAGAGAGAACGACTTACTCTACTATAACGGTAGAAGGGGGGAACTGAGGCAGAACACGCTCGTGATCAAACATGCAGCATACTGAGCGTTAAAATTACACAAAGGATGATGAAATCATAGGCTATGTAACAATATATATATATATATATATATATATATATATATATATATATATTATATATACATATATATACTGTATATATATATATATATTTACATATATGTATATACAAAATAAAATCTCGATATACTGGACTTCAGTAGATCGGAATTTGCTTTTATCGGACTCAAGGAGCTACCAGACTAACTCCTATATATCGGAAAAAGTCCGATAAAGCCAGAAGCAGTCCGGACTGCCTGACCACTTCAGCTATATTCACCACAATAAGGTAAATAAAAGACATGTTTATTAGTGTACAGTACAGTGTTATTATATATATTATATCATTTGATTAATGTAATGAAGTTATAACACAGAATAGTACTGCAATGGTAGTCAAAACACTTCTAAAACCCTTCATGCAATCCGGAATAATGTCTGATATATTGGAAAAAGACCGGATTAGCAGGGGTAGTCCGGATGTCGCTTTTGTCACAATTTCGCATTTTTCGGAATGGTTTGGAACCCAATTAGTCCGTTACAGTGAGGTTTTACTATATTGTTCTTCTCTCTCTCTCTCTCTCTCTTTATATATATATATATATATATATATATATATATATATATATGTATTTAAGAACAATATGTCAAAGGCCAAGGTCTCGTGCAAAGGTCATCTTATACCACTTTTATATTTTATACGGTGTAGACTACACTTTGTGGCAATGCTGAGGTGAAAATGAGAATAAAGAGATTCAACTTTGAGAACAACTATACAAAGAAGAAGACCACAAGGAAAGGTGAAAAGTCAGTGTAATTGGCAGTTTTAACCTGATCTAAAGCAAAATTGAGGAAGGGTCAAGGGCTAGGCAAGAATGAAATAATTTGAGTGTGACAGCAATTTGTCAATAACCTCGCTTAGGTCACAGGGTAAAGTTTAATCATCTGCCCTGAAACCTGTTTGTGGACGGATCCATTGTACTGTCTTAATACTCATTAGGATGTTCAATAATCACCGTAATAATATTGCAAAAATGGTTCATCTTAAACATTTCACATCCTAGGTCCATGTTTTATACTCTGACAGGCTAAGAGTGCATTCCATTTGCAATTTTTTTTTACTGAGCCGTCTCCTTAAACAGAGCCTTTTTTTTTTTTTTTTTTTTTGTCAACGTCAAAACCTTTGGGTATCTTGTAAAATTTCAACTGTATCAGAATTGAAATCTGTTTATATATATATATATATATATATATATATATATATATATATAGTAGGTGGGGCACCTATCATCCATGCACTCAATGTAGAGGTACCATATGATCTCTACACTGAGTGATAAGCCAAATGGTTTCCTGTACTCAGGAAACCATTTACTACGCTGGGTGGTAACCATATAACCGGGGTTTCTGGCAGGGTTAAGTGTCCCCCAGATTCCCCTCTCCAAAATCACTTAATCACGGCAGTCGTTTCAGAGATCCTCGGAGGGCCCAATACCTGCCCAGGGCCCCAACCAAATGGGGAGACTCGCGTGGCCATGTGGAATGTGAGAGGCGTGAATGAGGAGAGCAAGAGGGTGGAAGTGGTGAATGTGTTCAAGAGTGTGAGATATGCTGTGATGGCATTGTGTGAAACGAAGATGAAAGGATGCAAAGTGCAGGAGTGGGAGGGCACGAAATGTGTAAGATCGGGAATGAATAGGCGAGGAAGATGCAAGGAAGAAGTTGCTTTGTTGATGAATGAGATGTGGCAGAGTGGAATGAGAGACTACAAATGTGTTAGCTCGAGATGTATGTATGTCAAGTTCAAGTTTGAGAAGGTGGAAGTGGCAGTGATTGTAGCATATGCACCATGTGAGGACAGAAGTGAGAGAGAGAAAAAGCTGGGTGAAGTTGTGGGAGAAATGCCCAGGATCTATAAAGTGATTGTGATGGGGGATATGAATGGAAGAGTAGGTACTGGTCCTGAGGATGACATAATGGGTTGCTACGGAGTACAATGAGAAAATGATAATGGGAAGAGACTAAAGGATATGTGTCAGGAGAGGAGGTTGTGCATTTGTAATTCGTATTTCAAACACAAAGATGCACAGAAATATACATGGTATAGAGGGAACGGGGATCGTGTTGAACGAAGTCTGATTGATTGAGAGGTCAATGAGGGGAATGGTTGCTGATACGAGGGCTGTGAGAGGACGATGTGGAGGTCTGTCAGATCATATGATTGTGGTATGCAAGATCAAGCTGAAAGGAGTGAGGTTGATCAGGAGAGAGAGAGAAGCAGTCAGGGGGAAAGACTGAAAGTTGAGAAGCTGAGGATCAAAGAAATGGCAGATGAATACAGAACCAAAGTAGAGGACGAGTTAGAAATACTGAATTGAAATGAAATGGATCTGGACAGACTGTGGAATGCATATAGGGATTGCATAGTTAGGAATGCTAAAGCGGTATGTGGTGTCGTGTGGCAAGAGTAACAAGAAAGAAGATAGGTACGGCATGGTGGGATGAGGAGGTAAAGAGAGCGGTGGAGGAAAAGAGGAAGAAGTGGCTAAAGCGGTTACAGGATAGGGGTTCAGTTGAAATAAGAACTGAAAATGTTGAGAGCAAGAAGCACATAAAGAGACTAGTGAAGAGAAAAAAGAAGGAGGTAAATGAGGATCTAGGAAGAAAAATGAAGGCAAACTACTCTGAAAATAGGAAGTTATTCTGGAAAGAGGTGCGGAAATGTAGAAGTGAAAGCGGTAAGAAATGGGATGGTGTGAAGGATGCAGGTGGTAGATTATTAACCCATGGAGATGGAGTAAGGACCAGATGGAAAGAATATTTTGAAAGCCTGATGAATGGGGATAGAGAGAGCAGAGCAGCTGTAAACATGATTGGTTTTGGGGGTGTGCAGAGAAGGAATGCAGTGCCAGGAGACGTGACACTCGCACAGGTGAAGAGTGCTGTGAAGCGGCTGAAAAATGGGAAAGCAGCTGGGGTTGATAAGGTGTATGCAGAGATGCTTAAATGTAGTGGAGAGAATGGAATGAAGTGCTTGTTTGAGATACTGTATGTAAGAAGGCATGGGTGAGTGAAACTGTGCCTGCAGAATGGAAAACGGCTGTGATTGTACCCCCGTACAAAAATAAAGGTGAACGAATTGAGTGCAAGAATTATCGTGGCATAAGCTTACTGAGTGTGGTAGGGAAGGTATATGGAAGAATCTTTATAGAGAAAGTAAGAGAGATATCAGAAGTCCTAGCGAGTGATGAACAGGGTGGCTTTAGGAGTGGCAGAGGATGTGTAGACTAAATATTTGCAGTGAGACAGATAGTAGAGAAGGCTTTTGAGAAGGACCATAAGGTGTTTATGACATTCATGGATCTGGAAAAAGCATATGACAAAGTGGACAGAGAAGGATTGTGGAAAGTTTTGCGCATGTACGGTGTAGAGGGTAAGCTGTTAGGTGCCGTCAAGAGTTTTTATGATGGTAGTGAAGCATGTGTCAAGGTTAATGGGCATCTAAGTGAATAGTTCACAATCAGTGTGGGCGTGAGACAAGGTTATGTGATGTCCCCATGGTTGTTCAATGTATATATGGATGGGGTGATGAGAGAAGTGAAAACACGAGTAATGGAAAGAGGGATGGCATTGGTAATGAATGGTGATGGATGAAATATCTCAAATTTGTTGTATGCTGATGATGCAGTACTGCTTGCAAGTACCGGACAAGAACTTGGTAGGCTAGTGCAGAGTTTTGCTGATGTCTGTAAGCGTCGTTCCTTGAGAGTAAATGTAGAAAAGAGTAAAGTGATGGTTATTGAGAGAGTTGAGTCCCAGTGCAATGTAACAGTGAATGGAGAGAGACTGGAATTGGTGAGAGAGTTCAAATACCTGGGTACAGTGATAGAAAAGAGAGGAAAAAGTGCAAAAGAAGTTGAAAGTAGAGTGACACAAGGAAGAAAAGTAGCTGGTGCAATGAAGGCCTTGATAAGAAACAGAGGCTTGAGTGTTGCAGCTGCACTAGGCTTACATGAAGGAGTGTTAGTGCCAATTTTAACATATGGATGTGAGACTATGGTGTGGCATGAAAATGAAAAGTCAAGAGTAAGAGCAGTGGAGATGGGACTGCTAAGGAATGTATGTGGAGTACAGAGGGTGGATAGGATACGAAATAATGTGATTCATGAAAGACGCGGAGTGAGGAAGTCAGTGGACACCAGAACTGAAGAGAGTGTACTGAGATGGTATGGTCATGTGGAGAGAATGGATAACAATAGAGTGCTGCAGAAGGTATATCTGAGCGAACTCGAAGGAGGGAGGAGGCGAGATAGGCCAAGGAGAAGATGGAGAGATATGGTGGATGAATGTGTGAGGAAGAGAGGTTTGGAAGTCGGTGAGGCTAGGGAACTGACAGGAGATCGAGCTGGCTGGATGAATTTTGTGAGGAGATGTGCATGATCAGGGATTTTGGGGACCTCTTTTAAACATGGCAGCGTCTGGATTGACTCTGTCGGATACGATATGTGAAGCTACAAAATGTGGTGAATGTTTTTGGCGTATCCGATAGAGCCAGGATTCCGGGGGCCTGAATGATGATTGAATGGAAGCGTGGCCCATTGGATTGGGCAATTTTGGGCTGTCTGGACATTGCTACTCCTCACCCTGCCCTTGGGGGGGAAAGGAGGTCCGGATGATGATGATGATGATGAAGATATATATATATATATATATATATATATATATATATATATATATTTATGCGAGGAAGAAGGAACCAAAGGCCATGAGCCCGCAGTAACAGTTCCCTCCAAGAGAAAAACAAAATACAATAGAGAGCCAAATTCAAGATCCGATCAATTTGAGATGCCTGGACACACTGCGTTTGAAAGACTGGAGATCATAGGCAGCAGGAAATACAGACAGAGGGAGACAGTTCCAGAGCTGACCTGTTGCATAAATGAAAGACTGGGAGTAACGGTTAACTCTTGCATTAGAGAGTTGGACAGAAAAGGGATGAGAGTTTGCTGCCAGATGGGTGCTACGCGCCCGTCGTACAGGTGGAGGAATGCAAGCAGACAGTTCAGAGGATCAGTGACCATTAAAGTAGCGATAGAAAAGAGATAAAGATGCAACAGTGCGGCGAAGAGACAGAGGTTGAAGGGAGTCAGTAAGAGGAGGAGAGTTAATGAGACGAAAAGCCTTTGACTCCACCCTATTGAGAAGAGCTGTATGTGGGGAGCCTCCCCACACATGAGAGTTGTACTCCACACAGGGGCGGATAAAACCCCTGTATAGAGTCAACAATTGTGCAGGGGTAAAGAAAGAGCGGAGTCGGCTTAGCACACCCAATCTCTTGGAAGCAGATTTTACAAGAGATGTAATATGATCTTTCCAAGATAAGTCCCGAGTAAATGAAACCCCAAGCATGTTCAAGAATGATGCAGGATTAAGCTGAATATTATTAAACTTTAGTGGGTATACCTGTGGAAGGTTTTGTCGGGTTGACAGGTGTAAGAACTGAGTCTTAGATGCATTAAAAACAACCGCATTATTTTTACCCCAGTCAGAGATACGAGCCAAGTCAGACATTAGGTGTGCCATAGCCTCATCCCTCGTTTGTTGAAGTATCTGTTGAGATGGGCGTTGCGGGAACCGAATGGAAAGGTGAAGGGTGGAGTCATCAGCGTATGAGTGGAAAGGGTTAGATATACAGCTTAGAAGATCATTGATGAATAAAAGGAAGAGAGTTGGTGATAGGACAGAGCCCTGAGGAACACCACACAGTGTATATATACATATATATATATATATATATATATATATATATATATATATATATATATATATATATATATATATATATATATATATATGTGTTAGTTTGCATTGGTGATTTTAATGCGATTGTTGGCAGTAGTAGGGATGGCTTTGAAGATTGTATGGGTAAGGAGGGTGTTGGTATAAGAAACGAAAATGGGGTGTGACTTGCAAGCTTTTGTTTGGCAAATGACCTTATCATTGGTGGAACTATCTTTGAGCATAGAAAAATACATAAGACTACTTGGATTTCACCATGTGGTAAATATTGTAACCAGATTGACCACATTGCAATTAGCAGAAGGCATAGAAGTTATTTGCAAGATGTTTGCGCAAGGAGGGGGGCAGGTATAGGTAGTGATCATCATCTTGTTGTGTCAAAGATTAAAATAAAACTTAAGAGAAACGTTAATGGTAATTGTACAGGAGGTAATAATTATGATTTTGATGAGCTGAGAAGTGATGAGAGCACGAGGGAAAAGTTTCGGTGCGAATGTAGAAACAGGTTTCTAGTCCTGCAGACTTTGATGGAATCTGAAGACAATGATATTAATCAAATGTGGAGAGAGGTAAAAGAGGTTTTGCATGAGAGTGCTAAGGTTACTATTAAGAAAAAGGGAAAAGCGAGAAGGAAAAAGTGGATGTCAGATGAAACATGGAATGTAATTCAGAAAAGGAAAGAGGCTAAGTTAAGAAGTGAAGAACAACATGTTGATGGCCAGGTAGTTGAAGTACTTAGAGCAAAGTACTGGAGTTTACATTCTGAAGTAAAAAGACTCGTTAGACGTGATAAGAGGAGACTATATGATGAAAAGGCGACAGAGACAGAAATTAAATTAAGTAAAAATGACGGTCAGAGCACAAGAGTAGCGTATCAGGCCATAAAGGAGTTAACTGGGACTGAAAGGAGAAGGAAGGAAATACCTGTACGAGATAGAAATGGTAATTTGATGACTAAAGATTTGGATATAAAAGGAAGATGGAAAGAGCACTTTGAATCTGTTCTAAATAGACCAATCCCAGCTGAAGAGGACATTTTGCCAGCCGAGAGAGATTTGCAGATAGAAACGGGATATAACTTTGGAAGAGGTAGCAAAATCTATAAAGGAGTTAAAGAATTTTAAGGCTCCAGGTGAGGATGGAATATTTCCTAAAATGCTTAAGGTGGAAAATGACGAGTTGATGAATGCGCTTTTGAAACTTTTTAATGTGGCTTGGGATAATGGTGGAATTCCAGAAGAGTGGAAAAATGGAGTAATTATAAAAATACCAAAAAAGGGAGATTTAAGTGTGTGTGGCAATTGGAGGGGGATAACTTTGACACCTGTAGTTGCAAAAGTCTTTTCCAAAATTTTGTTGAACAGAATAGAGCCAGTAATTGATAAAATTTTAAGAGAAGAACAAGCGGGATTTAGAAAGGGTCGAGGTTGTAATGATCAGATTTTTATTGTAAGGCATCTAATGCAACAAGCTAATGAGATGAAAATGCCACTTAACATGTGTTTTGTGGATTTTGAAAAGGCGTTTGATAGTGTTTCACGTGGAGCTATGTTGAAAATTATGAGATTCTATGGTATACTAGAAAAGTTTGTAAATATTATTAGAAACCTGCATGAAGGTACTTTTTGTAAGGTAATGGTGGGTGGTTCTTTGAGTGATCCATTTCAAGTTAGGTCAGGAGTGATTCAAGGAGGAGTTCTTTCGCCATTGTTGTTTGTTTTGGTTATGGATTATGTTATGAAAAAGGTTGTAAGGAGAACAGGTGCAGGAATTAACTGGACAGAAAATAAGAAGCTGATGGATTTGGACTATGCTGATGATATTGTACTGATTTGCGGAAGTATTTACGAGATGCAGAGGGTGCTCGATTGTCTGGTGGAGGAAGGAGAAAAAGTGGGATTGGTAATAAATTGTGGAAAGACTGAAATTATTAATATGAACGTGGAGAACCAAATCGATTGTGTAATTGGGAATAATGTGGTGAAGAATGTAGAAAACTTTAAATATCTGGGAACGATTGTATCATCTAATGGATCATTAAACAATGAAATTGAGGAGAGGATTAGACAGGCTTGGCGAGCTGTTGGAATGTTGAAATCTGTTTGGAATAATAATATGCTTTCGGTACATACTAAAGTGAAAATTTACAAGTCCATGATTAGACCAATTTTAATTTACGGGCATGAGTCATGGTACAGTACAATTGCAACAGATCAGAAAGTATTAGGATTTGAGAATAAAATACTGAGAAGGATTCTTGGGGTAAAGTGGCAAGAAAGAGTTACAAATGAAAGAGTAAGGGATATTACGGGAGTGGTACCAGTTAATGAATATGTGAGACTGTCTCGGTGGAAGTGGCTGGGGCACATATACAGAAAAGAAGGTTGTTTAATACAGGATGTGCCAGAGTGGATTGCTAGAGGAAGAAGAGGTAGAGGTAGGCCGAGGGAAACCTGGTTGAGGAAAATGAAAAAAGAAGCAGGAGAGGAGTGTTGGTGGGACCTGAAGGAGATGGCAAGAGACAAATATTGGTGGAGAGAGTTCATTGAGGCCCTATGCATCCCGTGGGGTGCCACAGGAAATGATTGATTGATATATATATATATATATATATATATATATATATATATATATATATATATATATATATATATATATATATATATATATAATTCCTGTGGCATCCCACGGGATGCATAGTACCTCGATGAACTCTCTCCACCAATATTTGTCTCTTGCCATCTCCTTCAGGTCCCACCAACACTCCTCTCCTGCTTCCCTTTTCATTGTCCTCAACCAGGTTTCCCTCGGCCTACCTCTACCTTTTCTTCCTCTAGCAGTCCACTCTGGCACATCCTGTATTAAACTGCCTTCATTTCTGTATATGTGCCCCAGCCACTTCCAGCGAGACATTCTCAAGTATTCATTAACTGGTTCCACTCTCGTAATATCCCTTGCTCTTTCATTAGTAACTCTGTCTTGCCACTGTACCCCAAGAATCCTTCTCAGTATTTTATTCTCAAATCCTAATACTTTCTGA
This sequence comes from Coenobita brevimanus, assembly GCF_032717465.1. NCBI lineage: Eukaryota > Metazoa > Arthropoda > Malacostraca > Decapoda > Coenobitidae > Coenobita > Coenobita brevimanus. The sequence goes on along the minus strand of NC_136993.1, from coordinate 55,713,550 downwards.
TCTGTTGCAATTGTACTGTACCATGACTCATGCCCATAAAATAAAATTGGTCTAACCATGGACTTGTAAATTTTCACTTAAGTATGTACCTAAAGCATATTATTATTCCAAACAGATTTCAACATTCCAACAGCTCGCCAAGCCTGTCTAATCCTCTCCTCAATTTCATTGTTTAATGATCCATTAGATGACACAATCGTTCCCAGATATTTAAAGTTTTCTACATTCTTCACCACATTATTCCCAATTACACAATCGATTTGGTTCTCCACGTTCATATTAATAATTTCAGTCTTTCCACAATTTATTACCAATCCCACTTTTTCTCCTTCCTCCACCAGACAATCAAGCACCCTCTGCATCTCGTAAATACTTCCGCAAATCAGTACAATATCATCAGCATAGTCCAACTCTATCAACTTCTTATTTTCTTTACAGTTAATTCCTGCACCTGTTCTCCTTACAACCTTTCTCATACCATAATCCATAACCAAAACAAACAGCAATGGCGAAAGAACTCCCCCTTGAATCACTCCTGACCTAACTTGAAAATGGATCACTCAAAGAACCACCCACCATTACCTTAAAAAAAGTACAGTACCTTCATGTAGGCTTCTAATAATATATAATATTAATAAGATATTATATTAATATTAATATTATATATATATATATATATATATATATATATATATATATATATATATATATATATACGATATATATATATATATATATATATATATATATATATATATATATATATATATATATATATATTTCAGTTAGGGATATTAATAAGTACTTTAAAAATGGATTCTATGTATCTATCTGTCTATATGTCTAAATACAGAATAGATAGATATAGATAAAGATATATGGAACTCCGGTTCTTTCTGATTTTTTGTAATTGTAATAATACATAGAGACTGATAGATAGATACACTCTGCTTTTATAAACAGATAGATAGATAGGTAGATAGAGATAGATAGATATGGACAGATGTAGACAGACAGATACATAGCTGTCACTCGGTCTTCCTGATTTTTTTGGAGATTGTAATAAGAGATATATAGATAGTTAGACAGACGGACAGATAAACAGATACATATATACAAAATTCCAGTTCCTTCATATTCTTGGTGTTCAATAGAAGTTTCTTAAAGTTCCACAGCTCCAATATGATTATGTATGTTATAGTCTAACTACCAGATAGTGTTACAGTACTTATTTTAAACCATCTCAGGAAATAAAGACTTACTGATGGTTATATCCAGTCATTCTTGAACAATGTCTCTCCTATGGTGAATGCAGTCATCTGGAAGTAGCAAATATAAGGAAATGTATACAAAAAGTAAAAGGGTTTTAAAAACGTATATACACTTTCTGCTGACTGAGTTGTAGCATGAAAACGAAAAGGCGTCCAAGTAGTCAAGATTTAAAAAACAAAATTATTATAGTTTTCGCTGATTTAGTTGCTACTGTTATCACTTTTTTTGTTCTTGCTTCAGCCAGGCTCACATGGAGACCATCCACACGATGCAGCAGGAAATCGCTGACCACTTCACGAGGGCTGACGGCACTACCAGTGTTTACATCGCCAGAGAGAAGTTTTTGCCAGGGCTGTCTGGCTGGCCCATCCCACATGATGCACCATACCGACCCCAGCTGGACAGACACATCACCTCAGTCATCACGGTGGGTGTGTTTCTTCATTCCCTTGAGTTTGAAGACGTATTTTAAATTCCATTATTCTTATTTCCAAAATAGTTGTAGAGGATGTACTTGGAATTGTATGAGAAATTTTAGGTTATTCTTGGACGAATAAATGCTTTCATAACATGGATTCAGTTCTCAACTGCTCCGGAACTACAATAACTGATAGTCATTTTCTTATAGGTTGTCAGTATTTTTTTTTTTTTTACAAATAACAGAACGAAGGAAGGAAAAACAAATGAGTAAAAAAAAAAAAAAATCCATACACCAGATTACTGGTGTCCTCCGTTCATAAAATATCTGTAACAGTTAGACTTGAACAGTTGTGAGTTGAAATTTGGAGGGAAACATCTCTGGGGAAGCGAGTTCCAGAGAGATGCAGTTCGGGGAATGAAAGAATTCTGATAGGCAGAAGTTCTGCAATATGGCTGAGTGACATTCCAGTCATGAGCGCTACCAGATGCCCGTGTAGCACGAGGGAAGACATGGAGAGCTGGCACCATGGATGCAACTTCATCTGAGCATTTGCCAAAAAAATATCTGTAAAATAATGCAAGGGAGGCAACATTCCTTCTTACTTGCAGGGGAGGTAGCTTATATGTAATGGGAGGGTTGTTAATGATTCTAACAGCTTTGTTCTGAATTTTGTCTAGTTGTCTTAATGCAACCATTCCACAAGGGTGAACAATATTCAAGCTGAGAGCGCACATGACTCTTATAAATTATAGCTAACTGCTCATCGGCGAAGAAGTTACGGACTCTGTACAATAATCCAAGTTTCTTTGAGGCGGTTTTAGCGAGTGATCTGACATGAGAGGTCCAGCTGAGGGGACTGTTGAGTGAGACGCCAAGAATTTCAATGCTTTTGGAGATGGGAATATTAGTAGCACTGAAGGTAATGTACGAATCTGACAATATCTGTCTATTAGTAAACTGTTTATATTTAGTTTTACTAGCATTAAAAGAGACAAGGTTGTTTTGTCCCCATTCACTGCTTGTAGATAGATCTTGATTTATGGAGATGGCTGTACTGAGTTGAGAGGTAGAGATATTAGACTTTGTAGATGGATGTCTGAGTGTGAATGAACTATGTAGTGTAGAGTCATCTGCATATGAGTGACTGGGATTGTGGGTGACAGATAAGAGATCATTAATATGAACCAAAAATAGGGTTGGCGCCAGAACTGATCCCTGCGGCACGCCGGCGTTAATTGAGTGGAAATTGGAATGTACATCATCTACTTTTACTCTTATTTTCCTGTCACTAAGATATGAAGAAATCAAAGGAACAAAAGACGTTAGTCCATAGCTCCTGTATGGTTGACCCTTGAACCTGTGCTGAAATAGCATTTCCTTTCCTACTCATATTTAACCAACGAATATCCTCCTGATGTTGTACCTGAATCTGCAGCCTAGGCTATCGGGTTGCACATTATTCTTGACGGCCTGTTCATATCCTAACTGGAAAGACATATATGTGCAATTATTTGGGTGGATATGTGCGTATAATTTGTTTACCCCTACCAGTTAAGGTGTCGATGGACTTAGCCGAGGTGTTAGAGAAAAATTGCAGGTGTATCATAGATGCATCGCAGATTGTAGCAGCCACCAGTGTTGCTAGTGCTGCCCTTGTAGATAATCGTAACTCAGGAAGTGGATATTAATGTGGGCAGCTATTGATAAATCATGAAGCATTGGGAAGTTCGTTGTGGGGTAGATGCCGCTCTGTCTCACTGGCCTCTCTGTCTATCTATAATGCTAATGAGGCAAATTATAGGCACTCCTGAGTTACAGAGTTTATTGTACACAGTTATATCGAAATGTGTTTGACAGCGTAACGTAACATGATGGCAAACCTCCTACCTGACCCTAACTCCAACCTTCTACCCTCAGTCATACCCTTGGACTCTAACTATGCCCTCGGAAATCCAAGAATATAATACAGATTGGTGGGGATGTAGTGTCTGGTAGATTTCCATAGGTAGTTTCCATGATGTCAGATAACTAGCTCAATCTGATTAACTTGCTTGTATCATGTGTGAAGACTTTCTTGGTGGTCTGGGACAACAGGACTGTTGATATACATCATGTGGATTGACATTCCTAGTGAGAAGCTGTGTATGTCACCAGCAGACACTACATACTGCACATCACGAGATACAAGTGTCCATTATCATAATGTTATATCTGTAACTATTACATTTGACATATTTACGCCTCTGTGTTGCTCAGTCACGTCAAACTGTCGTATATTTAACCTATTTTCTGTTACAATTGATACAGTATATTGAAATATATTATTTACTTGTCAAACAATACTATTTACTGTACTTGTTAAAGTAAATACACTGTGTATTTTATAATATTGTAAGACTGAACGCAGCAACATAATTGGGGGGGCGTGGCTCAATCGGTAGAGAGGTGGCCTGCAGTTCTAACGGACCCAGGTTCAAATCCCGGCTGGGGCAGGGTACAGTATAAGGATTTGAATTTCATTAAATCAGGCTTTACTAATCTACCAGAAGACCCGCCGACGTGTCATAAAAATACCCCCACTAATACCAATACACCAATCCTGTATGAGACAGCCCTAGCATGTATTCAATGTGGACGGTGGGTGTTAGTGCCGAAGTGGTGACATATAGTGGTATATGGTATGTAGGAGGAGTGCTGGGCCTTGATAGCAGGCTGTGAAGCCTATGCCCAGAGTCGAATACATAAGAAAAAAAAATGTGCAGATATAGTAACATAATTGAAACATATAGCATAATTGTTGCATAATAAGTGTACAAAAACAACACTATAATAAAACAAAGACAAGTCTAAAGTAGTCAGTTATATATGTGAGGGACCTGTTATTTATCTATCTATCTACATCTATCAGACTGTCTGTATCTATATCTTTATCTGTATCTATCTATCTATCGATCTTTACATCTGTCTATATATGAGATACAATTACATAACAAAAAATGTATAATTTAAATAAGACTATTTTACCTGTAACACGATATTTTGTTATTTTATATAAAATATTTATAAAGTATTTACAGTAGTTACAGTATTTACTCAGATTGCCTCACTTATAAAGCACAGCCCTTGAATACATACTCCAAGTTAGCAATCCTGGCTCGCATTTTATGCATAGCCAATAGTAATAAAGCAAATATGATGGAGAAAATTACAATGATGACTGAAGCTGGGCTGTAAACATAATATGGGTTGAACATAATCCTACTGTATATCTCCCAAGGTTATATTGTTTAATATATCAGTTGCATGATTTCACACTTGAGTGAAGTCAACTTTATGTGTGTACTTATACTGAAGTTCATCTTAGCTATTGCTTGAAAGTACTTATGTGTGTGGGTAAGAATACAATAGTGGTTTTTAGCTCGTAAGGTTGATGATGTAGGTGTCAGGACCGCACAGTAATCTGATGATATGTATAAACCAGATGCCGATGGATGGGCAGGAGATGTGACAGGGCAAGGCACAAAAACTGATATATGTGAGTAAAGCAGAAAAAATGTGAATGTCCAGTACGTTGATGATGGATGAGTTATCTGGAGCAAATGTGAAGTTGCATTGATAAGGGATGTTGTGATTCTTTATGATAGCCATTTCACAAGGGACTGTCTCAGCTAGCTGGAACGTGAAGATGTACGTAGGACAAAGGTGAAATGCATATAAATATGTGAAACATTTATGTTCAGTTGTTGTTTCACTAGTGAAAGCGACAGTGGCCTGTTTCTTGAAGACCATGATGACTTCTGTTTTGATGTTGATGGTGACTAATGAGTCTTTTTTTGTTTTAGATGGAAAAAGGTACATATAATACATCAAGAAAAAATCATCTGTTATGAATGGTACATGAAATACCATTGATGTTGGTGTGAATGTTGCTTCCAAATATGGGTAACATAATTGATTATCAAACAATAGCAGACTTCTTTCTCAAGTAAAGGCTTCAGATCATGCTTATGTATGCCTTGATCTATTATTTGACGAAGATTGTGTGGAGAGTAAGTTAATCCACCCCGTACTCACAACGTACGGTGCACGTTGCAACTTTTTTTCACGCTGAGTCCCCGCAACGTATGCTGTACATTTTGTAATTGCAAGGTCTCCCGTTTGCACATTTTTCGTATTCCGCGTGTGATTTTTGGTACTTAGACGCGTGACACCTTCCTATACCTGCCACTAGGTGGGGACACTCCCTAACCCCACGTGACCCACGCTCACCTGTGACTCGGCCACTCACCTGTTAGCAGTGACCAAGGACAGACATTGTGCACCGAGGTCTCTCTAGTGAGGAAATCCAAGCCGTCCAGGATGCCTACCAAGTCTTCACTGGCGACAGTGATGATGTCCTCAACAAAGACTACGTGCTACCTGACGAGGAGACGAGCAGTAGTGACGAGGAGATACCATCAACGAGGAAGTGGCGGTATGTTAAATATCGTCAGGCATGGGAAGGCCAGGCTACACCACATGGATGTGCATGAACCTCTTTCCATCCTGAGCATGAAGGGTCAGACAAGGACGAGGACGAGGACAGAGCACGTGGACGTGGTGTTCCAACGTGGCTTGGTTAGAGTGGATCTTGCCACGTGGAACGGAAGGGGAAAGGAGGTGCGTAAGATATTGGCCTGTTGTTTTGTCTGGGAAATGCGGCAGTGCAGGGGTGGCAGTGTAGGGACGGGAGTGGTTTGAAAAGTGAAAGTGGTGGTGTCAGGCAGGGAGCTCCATCGCTCCCACGTGGTGCAACTGGGTGGCGGGCAGGTGAGGTGGAGCCGCTCCCAAGCACCTCTTTTGCCCCACAATAATCCTGCACTCCCTCCCCACAGTCCTGTGATGTGGGGAAAGGGCCGAAAGGGAAGGGGAAGGGGAAAGGAAAAGAGAACGTAAAAAGGAGCGTGAATGGGGAAGGGCGCCACTCTCCACCACCCCAACCACACCCACCACCCTCTCCTCCACATCTCGATGAAGGCGATGATGGTGATGAGGCTGGAGACGGTGACGTGTTGTGGTTCTGGGAGGATGGGAGTGATTTTGAACCAACCATTCACCCCTTCACGGAGGAGTGGCTGTCTGGCTGCACTGCTCCACACCTCCATCAAGGCTCTAATAGTGTGGATTTCTTCCACCTTTACTTCTCTGAGCCGTTTGTGGAGCGTATAGTGGAGCAGACAAATACCTTCTCAAGGAGGATGAGCAGTGAAATTGAGCACCAGGGGACAACGAGCAGGCACTTGAGCGCTATGATTACCCAGTAACAGTAGGTGAGATGTTCCCTTTTTTGGCCTTGGTTCTGTTGATGGGTGTTGTACGGAAAGGACAAATTCCAGCTGACTGCTCTACTGACCCAATTACTTACAGATCTTTCTTTGGTGAAGTTATGAGTCGGAATTGGCTTCAATACATTCTCAGCCTCTTCCACTTTTATGATGCCGATGACCCTGCTAATACTAATAACACAGATAAAATGAGGAGAATTAGGCTTGTTTTTGATAACCTATGGGAAATGTTCCGCTCGTCATTTTATCCTTACCGAGACCTCGGCATAGACGGGAGTCTTGTTTTGTGGAGAGGCAATATTTCCTTTCCCCAGTAGGTACTCAGCAAGAGACATCGTTTTGGGTTCAAGATCTTAGTTATGTGTGACTGGGAAACTGGTTATGTGCAAGACATAGTCTTCTACACCGGCGGACACAAACATAACAGAAGATCAAAGTATTCGACTCTCTGGGGCCATGGTGAAGACCATGATAGAGGAGTACCTTCATCGTGGTCACGTCTTGTACCTGGACAACTGGTACACTAGCCCTCTTCTCGCTCGGTACCTCCACCTTCAAGACACTGGAGTCTGTGGCACAGTCAAGAGAAACCACCATCATATGATGAAACTCGGGAGGAAACTCGACAGGAATGAGGTGGTTTTCTTCAAGGCAAACAACATCCTTGCCACTGCATGGAACCACAAGAGCGAAGTTTCCTCCTGTCAACGGTACACCGTCCCCTGATGCACCACACAGACCCCGTGAAGTAAACCATCCAGAGAAAGGCCCACGTCTGGAAACCGGAGTCAGTAGTGGATTACAATGTGAGCATGAGGCAGGTAGACCAGTTTGACTCATGATTTCCAGTGTGGAATGTCCCAGGTACCGTACAAGAAACTCTTCTTCCACCTGCTCGAGATCACGGTTCTCAACTGCCACTACCTCCATGCCTTGACTATAGGAGCCTCCGAGACCTCTGAGGGGTTTGTGAGGGAGCTGTCCTGAGTGATCGTCCGAAGAATAGGATGTAATATTGTGTACTTGCGAGCATATCATGCTCGACATGTAAATATGTGATAACATTACGCTCATTATAATAGTAAGGCCTGTCAGTATGTGATAACGGTTGTAGAAGTTGAAAACTGGTATAATCTTTGTGGGAAACTATACTCGAAGCTATAAATAAACATGTAATACTATGTATTTGAGTGAATATCACACTCACTATAATAGTAAGGCTTGTCAATATGCAATAATATTATGCTCACTATAATAGTAAGGCCTGTCAGTATGTGGTAACTACCACATACTGACAGGCCTTACTGTAATAGAAAGTTAAAAATGGTATAATGATTGTACAAAAGCATAATGTATATTAAGAAATAGAATGTAAGTTGAAACAACAGTCTCATGCAGTCAACTGTGCAAGAAATCGGCGATTTTCAGGTGTTCTGATAGTAAACCTACGCTTATATCGCCTATATTTTTGTATGAAAACCAATATATTGTTGTAGTACATGTAAATTTTGACCAAATAAATGTATATTTATGTATCCTGGGCTGTTTTGAATAGTTACCCCACCATAGAAAATACAGCAGCCGCACCTCACCTCCACAGAGTACGAGCCCCAGGTGCGCGGAGGCTTACCTGTCCCGACCATTTACAAGCGTAGGTAAGCACTTTTTCTTGGTGATTTTCCAGTGTCTCTCACGAAAAGCGGAGGTTTCAGCAAAAAAAAAAAAAAAAAAAAAAAAAAAAAAAAAAAAAAATGGGGGGGTTTTGGGAGTGGATTTGGTAATAAATTGGTCGGTACAGGCCGGGTTAATGGTGATCATTCCGTTACCAGCATTAGCAGTTCATTTCATGAAAGACTGATAATGAGCTCTAGTGTCGTCAAACTGAAGTATTATTATGTCAGTATGTTCCATGATCACTGAGAGGTGTAGGAAAAGAGAATTACTTCCTTCCAGCACATTTACTTTCTCCACAATTCCTTAAGTCGATTTCTCTGTCGTTCTAAGGCTCGTTACAATCATCATTACAGTTTTCTGGGTATCAGCTGGCTTAAGTTGACATGAGCGATTTTGTGCAGTCTTGTTAAATTTGTTATTTATTTCCTCAGGATCATTTTCTGTAGCCGATCCAAAAATGTTACCTAGAACTCCTCCACCTAGATCAAACAAACCACGTTTGTTACGTGTATTTGTGATGTTGTATGTTTCCATAATTGTGTCACTCCCACCTGATGGGATGTCCTGGATCATGGAGAGCAAAATGTTCCTAGCCTGTTCTACCTTTCAGTCAGCTAACTAAATTAATTCAGATGCCCCCTGTGTGAGGTGATCATGTGAAGAAGGGCGTCTTAATGCTTCTTCTAGTGTCCTAAGTGGTCCTTATATTTTCTGCAACATGACTGGTAGGTCTTTCAATACGTCCAAACTAATTTCGGTGTTCTTTATGTCTTTAAACAATAGCTGTCAAGGAAGTTGGTGCAATCAGCCACCCTTGCCTGACTACATGCTGAGGGTGTAAGTGAGGTGATCCTCTTGACATCACCAGGAACATCATGATCCATGGAATAATTCGCCTCATATTTACCTACCGGGAGAATAAGTATATTAGACTGCTAATTTACTGCTATTTGCAAGTCATGCTTAGGGTGATGATAGTGATAATGAACAGTTCCGTTACCTCGACCTGTTCAACGTATTACCTATAAAAGGAGTCTAAATCTATTTCTATTACATGTAAATGCCTTGTTATAGTAAAAGCTGTATTGGTTGCACTTATGTTTCTCTATTTGGTATGTGACCGCAGCTTATTCCGATGTGTGTAAATGTTTTCTGGTTTATTTTCATTGCATGTACTACGCTTTTTGGCTGTATCCAATGTTTTATAATTGCAAGCTAAATTTCTTGAGACATTTTTTAAATGATCACTATGAATTTCTTTCTCTTCATCACTCGATAGTGACTTAATCACTACCTTACTGGCTGTTCTCTTAATGACTCTGTATGGGCCTTCAAATTTCGGTGACAGTTTATTGTCTCTAGTATGAATGATGACATAGACAATATCACCTACGTTGATATTTGGTTCTTTTGCTTTCTTGTTATATAATTCGGTCATTTCTTCCTTGGACATCTTAATTATTTCTTAAATTTTTGGCGTATTTCTTGAAATTCGCGTAAACAAAGTGTAGGATAATCATCATAATTGTCTATAGGCATTTATTCGCCTTCCAGTATCTCGTATGGGAGCGTTTGTCCGCCCCGTAAATAATGAAATGAGGCCTGTCTCCTGTAGACTTCTTCATTGCACAATTAATGGAAGCTTCAACTCTAGGTAATCATCCCAGTTTGCATAATTCTCATTGAGAATGTGAAATAGTACATTTGAAACATTTTTATTCTGTCTCTTCACCAGTTCAGTGGAAGCTGGATGGTAGGCTAAGGCATTAACTTTATATTGTATTTGTTTACAGATTTCTTGAAAATTTTCAGGGTTTAATTCATCACCATTTTCATTTATTAGCAACTTTGGTGTGATGAACCCACAGATAACACTATCAATAATTCATCACCATTTTCACTTATTACCAACTTCGGTGTGGTGAACCTACAGATAACGCGATCAGTGATTACCCTTGCGACTGTTCCTGCTGTTTTAGCCTTAATTGGAACCAAAATCAAATATCGTGAGAAAATATCAGTAGCAACAAAAAGATATTGATGGCAATTGGTAGTTAAGGGTAGCTTAAGTAAATCAACCGCAACAATGTCCCATGGCTGGTTAGGCACAGGATATATTCCTATAGGTGCAGGTGTTAACACGTAAGCTTTATGTCTTGCACGTGACTCGCATCTGTCAATGTGATCATGTATGTCTTTGCTTTGTGATGGCCAGTAATATGACATCCGGGCATGCCTTACTGTCCTATCTTTGCCAGGCCCTGCATGTGACGCTCATGTATTATCCTCAAAACATAAGGTACCATTATCTATCTATTGCCAGACGCCTCAATCCCGTTTGGGGTGGCCACAAACAAATCGCCTCCAAGTCGCCCTGTCCCCCGCCATTTCACTGCCCTGCTCCCAACTCACCCCCCCCTCTCTCATATACCTCTCCACCCCATCCCTCCATCTCATCCTCGGCCTCCCCCTCCCTCTTCCCCCCTCCACCTCACTCACATACACTCTCTTCGTCAGTCTTTCACCCTCCATCCTCTCCACATGGCCAAACCACTTCAGTGTGTTCCTCATAACGCTTCCTATCACATCCACATCCACACCACAACGCTCCTTTATATCCTCATTCGTCAGCCTGTCTCTCCATGTGACTCCAGACGTTCCTCTTAAATAACTCATTTCCACTGCTCTCACTCTTGACTTGTGTCCTTCCAACAATGTCCAAGCTTCACTTCCGTACGTTAGAGTTGGTATCACAATACTGTCATGTAGTAACTTTTTCACTTCCATGCTCACTTCCCTGTTTCTTATCACTGCTTTCAAGGAACCAGCAACCTTTCTTCCCTGCTGTACCCTTTCAAGCACTTCACCCTCCAAACCTCCATCCTTACTCATCACACTACCCAAATACTTAAACGTACTCACATTTTCCAATTCCTCACCATCCAACCTCGCTGTACATTCACTAACTTCACCTCTCTCAAAGACCATCACTTTACTCTTCCCTACATTCACCTTTAGGTTCCGTTTCTTACACACTCTCTCAAACTCATCCACCAAGCCTTGCAGCTCCCCTTCGTCTTCACTCAACAACACAGTATCATCTGCAAACAACAGTACAGGGAGTTTCCAAACACTATCCTCTCTCACCAGGGCCACTCCAACATCCACTACCCTACCTTGTACCTCTTTTATTACCCCATCCATGTACAGATTGAACAACCATGGAGACATGACACATCCCTGTTTCAAACCAACTTTCATAGAGAAAAATTCACTTAGTTCACCATCCACACGCACTGCAGCCTTCGCACCATCATACATACTCTTCACAGCATTCAACAACTTCCCATCTACTCCATATATTCTTAACACTTTCCACAATCCTTGTCTATCCACCCTGTCATATGCTTTCTCCAAATCCATGAAAGCCGCATACAACTTCTTTCCATTCTCTAGAAACTTTTCCACTAAAGATCTAAGAATGAATATCTGATCTACACAACCTCTTCCCTTCCTAAAGCCTCCCTGTTCTTCTCCAACTAATTTCTCTGTTCTTTCTCTAACTCTGTCTATATGTATCCTACCATACACTTTTCCTATTATACTAAGAAGACAAATGCCCCTATGATTATCACACACTTCTTTTTTCCCCTTTTCCTTTGTACAAGGGAATAATTATACCTGACTTCCAATCCTCCGGGACTCTACCTTCCTCCCAGGCCAATCTGCACATCTTCCACATCCATTCTACTACTATCTCTCCCCCATGTTTCAGCATTTCACCACACACTCCATCAATTCCTGGGGCTTTCCCCGATTTAACTTTCTTCATTGCTTCCACAACTTCTATCCTATTTATTTCTTCCTGTCTTCTCACCTCCCTCCTTCTCCCAGCCATTCCCCAGCCACTTATACTCGCATTACTTCCATCCTCTACGTTCAACAATTCCTTAAAGTGTTCTCTCCATCTGCTCACTTTTTCTCCCTTCTCCACTAGTAATCTACCATTTTTACCACTCTCTTCTTACTCTCTCTTACTAATCTTTTCACCTCTCTCTTCCTTTCCACATATAACTCTCTCTTCCGCCTCTCAACTTCTTCCACGCCCTTATTTCTCATCCATTCATTGTATGCTTTCTTCTTTTGTGCCACAGCCTGTTTCACCTCTTCAGTCCACCACGCTGTTCCTTGCACCCCCCTCCGTCTTCTCTTCCTTGCACACACCACATCACATGCTGCACATATTTCTTCTGTAAATATCTTACACACACCTTCCACGTCTCCCATCTACTCCAATTCATATTTGCCCAATCGTTCCTCCACTTCTCTCTTATACTCTGCCTTTTTCTCATCCTCTTGTAATGTTTCCACTCTCCTTGCAACTACTCCTTCCTCTCGTCTTTCCCTTCTTCTATTCCTCCATCTTACTTGCATCCTAATTCTGGCCACCACCAAGTAGTGGTCAGAAAGTCCACTCCCCCAACCTCTATACACTCTTGCATCCTTTACACATCTTCGCATCCTTTCATCCACACACACATAATCAATCATTGCCTTCCTTTCATTCAGTTCACCATCCACCCTTCTCATCACTCGCCATGTATACCTGTGGATCATTTTATGCCTGAAGAGGGTATTGGCTATCACCAACCCCCTCCCAGCACAAATGTCCACTAACGCACTCCCATTCTCATCTATCTCAGCAGGCACACCCCATGCACCAACTATTCCATCCACCTTCACATTACCATCTTTACAATTCATATCACCAATCAAAAACACTCTCTCATTCCTTCCAAACTTTTCCATGCACACTTCCACATTTGTCCAGAACTCTTCTCTCACTCTTCTAGCACGATCTTGCGTTGGCGCATACACACACACAATCGCCCACATTTGTATTCCAACTTTCAACTTTACCCACACAATCCTTGACCCAACTGATTCATACTGTCTTATGCTCTTCTTCCATCTTTTACTCACAACTATACACACTCCTTCCTTTGCCCTCTCATTCTCATCTACTCCTGCACATATACCCCATCCATACTCCCATTCTCTCACACTTTCTCCTCTCCATTTTGTTTCAGTTATTCCACATACATCCACTTTCGCACCCTCAAGCACCTGGACAATCTCTCTCTCTCTTTCACCTCATCATTCGCTCCTCTTACATTCCATGTACTCATTACGAAGTCTTTTGTCCGGTACCATTATATTAGGTATAACTAACTGCATAATTTTTCTTGTATGATTTAGTTGTCCTGGAGTGACCCTATAATTATAAGGTATTGTTTACTAGTGTGAATTGTTTAAGTGATACATGTAACTTGAGTAATGGTATGACATCCACTGATTCGAGATGATATATTACTTCAGACCATACTGAGTCCTGTCTTTGTGCCTGTGAGATTACTTAATTAATAGGGGTTGTTTCACCATTGTTGGAGAGTAATTCCCCTAGATTTATTGTTGCGACATTTGTTGATGGACTTATCGTTGTAACATTCGTTTAACAGATTTTGTGATGAGGCATCTGCTATCAAATTTACCTTGCTTTTTATGTAGTGAATCTTTACATTGTAATTATCGAACATTGTAATTATGGAACTGCTCTCACTCTTGACACAAGTCAAGATTGAGAGCAGTGGAAATGAGTTATTTAAGAGGAGCCTGTGGAGTCACATGGAAAGACAGGCTGACAAATGAGGATATAAAGGAGCGTTGTGGTGTGGATGTGGATGTGATAGGAAGCGATAGGAGGAACACACTGAGATGGTTTGGCCATGTGGAGAGAATGGAGGGTGAGAGACTGACGAGGAGAGTGTATGTGAATGAGGTGGAGGGGGGAGAGGGAGGGGGGAGGCCAAAGATGAGATGGAGGGATGGAGTGGAGAGGTATATGAGAGAGGGGGGTGTGAGTTGGGAGCAGAGCAGTGAAATGGAGGGGGACAGGTCGACGTGGAGGCGATTTGTTTGTGGCCACCCCATACGGGATTAAGGCGTCTGGCAATAGATAGATAGACATTTCCATCTTGTTCTCTTCCCAGAGAGGAGTTTTTCTTCAAACATGCCAACGAGTGGTTTATGCTCATGTTTATAGGTGAATTTCGTAACCATATGTAAGATCACGGAATTTTGTAGTGCTAATTTTACTGATAGAGCTTCAAGTCCGTAGTACAACATTTTTTCTTTGCTGTTTATATTTGTCTGTTGACAAATGCAATTAGTTGGCATTTTCCACGTTTATCTTCTTGCATCAACACACAGCACCCAAGCCATTAAGGGAAGCATCTGTGCAGATTATCAGTGGATTATTCTAGTTTTGATACACCAAGCAAAGTGCATATGTAACTTTATCTTTTGAATCATTAAATGCTGTTAAGTGAGATTTGCCAGATAGGTGCTCGAGAAGCTTCTCGGTGTTTCGTGTACGGTAGTTCCGGTATCGGTACGAGTCAGAGTTGCCAGTTTGCCTGTTGTTTGTGAGCGTTGTTATTTCGTAAGTTATGCATTAATTTTTCTGCTCTTTTTCTTTATAATGTTTTATTTAAGTGATTGCTTGTTAAATTCTGTAACTTTAGTTCCTATGGTAAATGATTTACAGTGTTATGTAATGTAAGACAGCTTTGGCATGTATTGGTTGTCTCTGAATCGGCAACTGTTGCCCGTTGAGAGTATACTCGAAGTTTCTCGAATAATGCAAGCTTATAAAAAGATGAGGGGAGACTACGGCAGGTTTTGTCGGGTTTCAGTTCAGTTTGAGTGAAGTGTAGTCGGTTCAGTTTGAGTGTAGTGCAGTGTCAGTGAAGATTGCATATTTTTGGTACTTATGAAAACTGTGGCAAACTGACGTGTTATTGAAGTTTGTACAGTTGCGAGCAGATGACTCGAGGGCACGTAGTCCACCAACATGTTGGTGTTTTATCTGGTAACAGTGGTAGCTATCAACTTGACTGAGATTCAGTCGGCTGTTCGGACAAAACAAACCCATTGGTAATTTGGCAATGTGCAGTTCTAACAGGTCTCCAATCAATATCATGCAAGTAAGCCTATTATATGTCATACACATGGTAGTTATATTTATAGCCATAGTATTACATCATAGGCATCCAAATAGTGTGGTGTGTTCATTCATGTATGACACATGGGTATCGGTAGTGATTTATTTGGTTTGACTATTGTCGTGAACCAAACATCCTTTACCAGTTTTCAAGAGATATACCAGAGAGTTCTCAGCTTCCCTGCAACCTAGCATTATTATCACAAAAATGCCGTAATGCCAGTCATCCCTAACCGTGAACCCCACTTTCGTCGAAGTCTAAATCCAAAGCAGCTGGGAGAGTTAAAGGTTCACACCACAGTAGGTGGAACAGGGGGAGGGGTGTGTGGGAGTTATAAGGAGGGTGGTGGGTGAGGAAGGGAGGGACGAGATGGGACGTCAGATGCGAGGAGGAGGGGGGAGGAGGCGGGCGGTTGGCTGCGGTATTAAACGTATATGAGATTAAAGGTTATAACAAGTTTGTTTTGACATACGCGACCAATGTTTGTTTAATATTCGAGTGGTAAAGTCGAACGATTACTCTCTATAAATATTTATCATCATGAACAGGCCAATTCGTTCCACCTTCATGCCCCTCCTCATACGTGGCGTCACGTGGTGCCTACGTCACAAACCGAGGTGGTGATGGAGCTGCACACTCGGGATACCAGTGTGTCTCACATGAATGAACGCACCACTCTTTGGATGCCAGTATTGTAATACTGTGGTTATAAATATATCTACCTTGTGTCTATCTATCTATATACCTAGGCTGCTTCCCCCAAGGAAAGGGAGGTAGCTGAGACAGGACGACATACTCCCCATTTACTCATCCATTCAAACACATTCAATCGCATCTTAGCCCCAAAGGGGAGAAGGGACAGATCCCCACCACATCACACCGCACAAGGGTCAACTGTGCCGTGCAATCAGTGACATCCGCGGCAGGGCTCGACAACAGAGCTGCTTTACCCCTGCCACATCATAATAGACCCATTCCCTTACCCACACCTGACCTGACTACCTGATCAGACCACATGCGGGAGAATATCCCCTCAGGGAAGCGTCATCATTTATTCATTCACAATTTCTCTCCATTTATTTTTGTCACACACAGCCACTCTTCCTTGCTCAACAGACATCCCTCTCGCATCCAACGCTCTCATCACACTGTCCATCCATCCTATTCGTGGTCTCCCTCTTAGCCTTACACCTCTCATATCAGATCTAGTTATCTTTTTCATCAATCGCTCATTATCCATTCTCTCCATATGCCCAAACCATTGCAACACCCTCTGCTCAACCCTACCAGCCAGTTCTCATTCGCACTTCATCATTTCGCACTCAACCCATACGCGTCACTCCACACATACTCCTCAGACACCTCATCTCCATTACATTCAAACTTTTCCTCTCTGCTACACCCATATTCCATGTTTCAGCCCCATATAACGCAGTCGGTACCACTACACCCTCATATAGCCTTCTCTTTACATCCATTCTAAGCGAACGACATCTAAACACTTTTTTCATTCCTCCCAGCACCTTACCTACTTCATTCATTCTAAACTTCACTTCTGCATCTATTCGTCCATCCACAGCAACATGTGACCCTAAATATTTAAAACACTCTACCTCCTCTAGCAACTCACCATTGAAAACTATATTCATCCCCCTATCATCCACCAACCTCGTACACTTCATCACTTTACTCTTATTCTCATTTACTTTCAATTTCCTCCTTTCACACACCCTTCCAAACTCCTCTACCAACTGTCTCAATCTCTCCTCTGAATCAGCCACCAGTGCAGTATCATCTGCAAACAGCAGCTGCTTCAGATTCCATTCTCCACCATCAACATTCACCAGACTCAGACCTCCACCTAAAACTCTTGCATTCACCTCCCTTACAAAACCATCCATATAAATATTAAACAACCAAGGCGACATCACACATCCCTGCCGCAGCCCCACTCTCAGGGGAAACCAATCACTCACAGCATTTCCCACTTTTACACACACTCTACTATTTGCATAAAAACTTTTCACCCCTTTTAGTAACCTACCATCAACTCCATACAATCTTAAAACAGTCCACAAAGCCTCCCTATCAATTCTATCATACGCTTTCTCTAAATCCATGAATGCCCAAAACACATCCTTGCCTTTCCCTAAATACTTTTCACACACTTGTCTCACAGCGAACACCTGATCCACGCATCCCATCCCTCTCCTAAAGCCACACTGCTCATCACCAATCACTCTCTCTGTACCCTCTCTAACTCTCATAATTAACACTCTACCATACACCTTAGCTACAAAACTCAACAGACTTATACCCCTAAAGCTAGTACATTCATACTTATCACCCTTGCCTTTATACAACGGGACCACACAAGCACTTGCCCAGCCAACTGGCACCATACCTTTCACAAGCACACATTCAACAATCTTACTAACCAGTCAACAATAGTCACTCCACCACCCTTCAGGCAATCCACAGCACAGCCATCCATACCTGCAGCTTTCCCTGTTATCATCTCCTTTACTGCCTTCTCCACTTCCTCCTTCGTGATCAAAGAATCATTCAACTCTCCCAACATATTTATTCCTTGCACCCTTCTGTTCGCTACAATCTCAGCCACCCTTTCCTCCCCTACATTTAACACTCTTTCAAAATACTCTGCCTATCTCTTCCTAACTGCATCCATCTCAATTAACATCCTTCCATCCTCTGCTTTTACTCGCTCTTCCTTCCCAGACTCTCCCTTTCGCACCCTTTTAACCTCCTTCCAGAACATTTTCTTATTCTGTTGAAAATTCTCAGTCAGCCGCCTACGCCACCTCTCATCTGCTGCCAGTTTAGCATCATGCACAGCCCTTCTCGCCCTATTCCTCTTCATTTTTCCTCTCATGTGACACCTCATCCTTCCTCTGCAGCCACACTTCATATGCCCGTCTCTTCTCAGCCACAGCCATACTTACTTCCTCGCACCACCATTCACTTCCTTTTCTTACACCACCACCCACACGTCTCACACCACACACCTCTTCCGCAAGCCCCACCACAGCACTCTTAAACAACTGCCATTCCTCCTCCACACTGCCATTTTCCTGATCTTTAACTGCATTCCACTCATCTTTCAATTTCTCCTGATACTCTATCATTTTCTCTCTTTTATCCAACTCAGTCACTTTCAAAACCTCCCTGCCACACCTAACCCTCCTAGCTCTCACCCATCTCTTACCTACTCTTAACTTTCCCTCCACCAGGTAGTGGTCAGACATACCTCCACCCTCCCCTCTCAGAACTCTCACATCCAACAATCTTCCTATTACATTCCTAGACACAACCACATAGTCCATCAATGCTTTATCAACAACCATTCCACCGTCCTGTCTCACCCATGTATTATAAATATCTTTCTTCTCGAACAGCGTATTTCCAGACACCACCCCTCGCTCAACACACATCCCTATCATTCGTTCCCCATTTTCATTTCTTCCAGGCACACCATGCTTACCAACTACACCTTCAACTGCTACATTTCCCACTCTAGCATTCAGATCTCCCATCATTACCACATTCACATTTGCTCCAAAACTCTGCAGACACTCATCAACATCATTCCAGAAAGACTCCCTCTCTTCTTCATCCCTTTCACTACCAAGCCCATATGCACTCACAAACACCCACAACTCACGTTCAAATTTCGCTTTCACCCACATCAGTCTCGATGACACCTCCTTCCATTCAGTCACACACTGCTGTACTTCCGGACTCACTAACAAGGCCACACCCTCTCTTGCCCTTCCTCTATCAACACCTGACAATCTTCCATTCACACTTCCAAACATAGACTCACCCTTCCCTTTCATCTTCGTTTCACTCAAAGCTAGCACATCCAACTTTCTTCTCACAAACATTCTCCTAATCTCCTCCCTTTTAGCCTTAATCGTACAACATCCACGCACATTCATAGACCCAATCTTCAGGGTACGGGGATAACTCAATCCCCCATCCCTTCCTCTGGCCTGTCTCTTTTTAGGAACTATAAACAGAGGAGGGGGTCCCTAGTCCCCTCACCCCGCCCCTTTTAGCCGCCTTTTACGACACGCAGGGAATACGGTGGCAGTATTCTTCCTAACACAACCTGGCTGCAGAGTAGTAGTACCACCCCATAGTGCGGCCAGATTGTTTCCCCCCCCCCTCCACAGTGGCGGGATGACACCATGTGTACGACATGTTAACCATTATCAATATAATACGTTTACTTGCATGATACTGATTGGAGACCAGTTAGAACTGCACATTGACAATTTATCTCTGGGTTTGTTTCGCCCCAACAGCAGACTGAATCTCGGTCAAGTTCAAGTTACCACTGTTACCAAATAAAACACCAACATGTTGGTGGACTAGGTGGCCTCGAGTCATCTGCTCGCAACTGTACATCATCAGTACGGTACTTGAGAAAAACTGTGAAGTGTTGTCAAGTATTAAGTGTAACTGCAATTAGTAAAGTGTGTATAGCTCCAGTGCTTTTGAGAATAGTTAACTGAAGTTGGAAAGCATTAAGTTGAATTACTTAGATAATAAAGACAGTGAACTTTAAGAAGCCAGTGTTTATTATCGCCTCAGCTAATCTTGTGTAAACCTAAAGGCTGACCATAGGAAGAACAGCTCACTGGGCAACGTCCTTCATGTACCGTACTACTGCTTTGGAGCCTGTGGCAGTGTGGGGACGGGGACGTAACAATGTAAGTTTTGTTCGTCTCCCTACTGATATATTGCTTCATAGAATAATGCTTCTGCTCTATTGGAAAATCCCTGTATCAAAGATGTGTAATATCCTTGTAGTCCAAAAATTATCATACTTCATCCACATTTGTGGGTCCAGGGAAATCGCTTACTGCTTTTATTTTCTCATCCAAGGTGTGAATACCCTCTGAATCAAGCCTATGGCCAAGGAGTTTAATTTCTTTAAAGCAAAATCCATATTTAGTTAGCTTAATTTTAAATCCAGCATTGACTCGTTTGTTTAGGAGTCGGTCTAGTTTCTGTAAATGCTTGTCTATTATTTTTCTTGGAATTGTGATGCCATCTAGATAAACAAATATGGAAGGTGCCTGGGACTGTACAAAGCCCCATCGGATCCTTCAGTAATGAAAATGATCACTATTTGTAAAGAATGTTGTGTATTTGAGTGATTCTTCCTCTATGTGGTAATAGCCTCTGAGAAAATCGATTCTTGAAAACACGTTATTTTCTGACCCAGTATTAAGTAAGACATCACTTAACATTGGCATGGGAAAATGGTCTGGGATGGTTTCTTGATTATGTTTGCGATAATCAACAACTTGTCTGCATTTCCCCATTTTGTTTAGGTACAAAGGAAAGTGGCGCATTTCACGGGGAAACTTAAGGTTCAGTGATATACAAACGTAAATTCTCTTCCACCTACTGTTTCGCCGAAGCATTATCTGATTGTGCAGCTCTGTAAGCTGGCATGTAAATAGGTTTTGCATTATATGTTAATATGGTATTGTATTAAATTAATAAAGCCTCATTTTTCACCAGGTAATGCTACACTCTACCAGTGTTTCGGTAGCAAATCCAGTAGATCATTTTCTACATTAGAATTCTCTGAGCAAAGCAAATGCTTTTTTATGCACTCCCTGTCTGACAAGTTTACTTTGCTTGATGATCCAGCTACTGTCACTTCACTTATATGAGCTGGGCAAGTCTCTAATTTGCATATACAAGTTCCTTTCTTAACCTTCACAGCTGCAATCATGGTGATAACTAAAAAGACATTAGTCTCACCCCTCTCATTTACCCGACATAGAGCACTTTCTCTCAAAAGGCCATTTATTCTAATAGTCTTTTCTAATACAATGACATTGCAATTTCTCAGTCTACCATTATTGTGACCTTAATGAAAGATACTCGTGGCATAGTTATATTGTAGTTAATGCTAGGTTGGTGAACTGAGGTGTGGGTGAGTTGGTGCTTTACGTGACCTTGAGAGAAAGAATGGTACTGAGGGAGGGCTTGTCTAGGTGCCTGTGGTCTATAGGAAATTGTAAGTCAGACTCTGCCTTTTTTGTTTTGTGTTTATTTGCTCTTGTAGCTTTCGATTTTCTATAATTGTTGAGTGTAGTATCCAGAGATGAAATTTCCTCTATGAACTCAATATCAAAGCTAGTTCCATAGTTATGTGGTAACCTGCAGCATCACATCAATATATGGGTACGTCAACTTATTTTTCATGCTGAGGCCCGTCGATGTACTGGTATGTTCTACAATTGCGAGGTCCGTCATTTACATATTTTTCCAGTTTCGAGGGTGATTTATGGTAGGCATATGCGAGAGACTTTCCACTACTCGCCGCCAGGTGGGGACACTCTCTGACCCCGCGTGACCCCTGTGTGCCATTGTCTTGGTCACTCACCTGTTACCAGAGACTCAGTAAAGACATGTTGCACCACGGTCTCTTCAGTGATGAAATTCAAGCTGCCCTTGATGCCTTCACAGGCGATAGTGATTCCCCAGTCGATGATGATGCAGGACAAAGATTACATGGTGCTGGATGAAGAAAGAAGCAGCAGTGATGAGAAGATCCCGTCGCCAAGGAAGGTGCGG
Organism: Coenobita brevimanus; assembly: GCF_032717465.1. Taxonomy (NCBI): domain Eukaryota; kingdom Metazoa; phylum Arthropoda; class Malacostraca; order Decapoda; family Coenobitidae; genus Coenobita; species Coenobita brevimanus. The sequence goes on along the minus strand of NC_136993.1, from coordinate 55,691,174 downwards.
TATGTTATGTTCTGTAGGGCTAGGGAAGGCCTGCCTGGAGCCCAACCATGCGCAGGCACCTCTCTCCAGCCTGTGGACGAAGAGTCTGATGAGGAGGAGGACGAGGAAAGAGTCGTAGGTCTTAGTGTTCCCTCATGGTTGGGGAGGGAGAGGATCCTGCCACGGGGAGCTGAAGGGACAGTGAAGAAAATAATAAGTTTTGGGCCTAGTGCTTTGTCTGGGGAAGGTGCGAGTGATGGGGCAGGCATGAGTGAAAGGGAAAGTGGTGGTGGCGGGGAGGCAGCTCCCAGACGAACACGTGGTGCACTTGGGGAGTAAGCAGGTGAGGAGGAGCCGTGTGCCAGCAGCTCTTTCCCTCAGCAAGCTTCCCACACTTCCTCCCCACGGCCTCGTGATGTGAGGAAAGGAAGGAAAGGGAATGGAAAGGAGAAAGGAATAAGGAGAGCAAAGAGGAGCACGATTGGGGAAGGGCTCCCCAACCACCCCCACCACCCTTTCCTCCCCACCGCAATGAAGGCGACATTGGAGATTATGCTGGAGACGGCAGTGTGTCATGGAACTGGGAAGATGAAAGTCATTTCACTCCCATCATTAACTGCTTCGTGGAAGAGTGGCGGTCTGGCTGTACCACACTTAGCCTCCAGAGTGGATTTCTTCCACATATACTTTAGTGAGGAGTTTGTGGAGCGAATTGTGGATCAAGCAAACACTTTCGCTAGCAGCCAGCACTGCAAAAGCGAGCGTGAAGGAAGAACTAGCAGGCACTCCCAACAATATGACTACCCAGTAACCACAGGTGAGATGTTCTTCATTTTTGCCCTTGTTTTCTTGATGAGTATTGTAACGAAAAGACAAATTCCGGCATACTGGTCTTGACCCTATGATCAACACACCTTTCTTTGGCAAGGTAATGAGTTGTAATATATTTTTAAAAATTCTGAACCGCCTCCACTTTTATGATGCCGAGGACCCCGTTAATACAAATAACACTGATAGAATGAGGAGCATAAGGACAGTATTTGATCACTTGCAGAAAAAGTTCTGCTCATCCAGCTATCCTTACAGAGACCTGGTCATAGACGAGAGTCTCTTGTTGTGGTGAGGCAATATTTCTTTTCGCCAGTACATACCCACCAAGAGACACCGTTTTGGGTTCAAGATCTTAGTTATAAGACTGTAAGACTGGTTATGTGCAAGACATAGTCTTGTACACTGGCGGACAGATAGACGCAACAGAAGATCGGAGTATAGGACCCTCAGGGGCCATGTTGAAGACCATGATTGAGGAGCACCTTCATCGTGGCCACGTCTTGTACTTCGTACCTGGACAACTGGTACACTAGCCCCCTTCTTGCTCGGTACCTCTGCCTGGAGTCTGTGGCACAGTCAAGAAAAACCGTCAGCATGGGGTCAAGGTTGGAAGGAAGCTTGACAAGAACGAAGTGGTTTTCTTCAAGACGAATACCATCCTCGCCACCGTATGGAACCACAACAGAGAAGTTTTCCTCCTGTCAATGGTACACCGCCCCTTGATGTGCTACACTGACTCCATGGATTATCTCAGTGAGAGAAGGCTCCACGTTTGGAAACCAGAATCAGTAATTGACTACAATGTCAATATGAGGCAAGTTGACCAATCTGACTCCATGATATGCAGTGTGGAATGTGCTAGGACAATGTTGAAATGGTACAAAAAGCTATTTTTCCATTTGCTGGACATCACCATCCTCAATGCCCATTACCTCCATGCCTTGACTACGGATGCCTCAGAGACCTTTGAGGAGTTTGTGAGGAAGCTGTCCCGGGAAATAATCTTAAAATATGCAGAGGACAGGCCCCACCACTGCCCTTGCCCTGCCACTGCCAGCCAGACTCCCCTGCACCTCTCCGGACGCCACTTCTCCACCACCATTCTTCCTCAACCGAACCGTCCTAGATCCCAGCGCCTCTGTCACGTATGCAGTCACTCAAGAGTAAGACCAACCACTCAGAGAAAAGACACGAGATATGATTGTGCAGTCAATGAGAAAGACTACAGTTGTGGGGCCTTCTGAGTAAACTTGGAGAAGGCGAGGCCAACTAAAGTGGTAGGGACATTTCAGTACAGGATGGAGATGAGGCAGACTATGTTCTTGGAACTTCCTGAGACACCTTGGAGATGATGACGCCAACTCCAGTGTTGGGCCCTCCCAAAAGCAACATGGAGGCGAGGCAGACTACAGTGTTGGGGCATTCTGAGACACATTGGACACAACAAGGCAGAAAACAGTGTTAGGCCAAGGCCGTCTCTATGTGAAGGCCTGGGTGTTCTGGCGGAAGCTGATGATGACGTCACAGGGGGAGTTGGTTAGTGGAAGTCGGAGGGTCGCCACAAAGATGCGACTACTATGTCTTCCAGTTCCCCTGTTACTACAAGTTTATAAGCAATTTTTCATGGCCTGAGGTGTCTCCATATATACCAGGCAATACATAAGTGACTAGTGATCGTGATGGGCAAGACTTTTGTCATTACTCTGTCGGTTTGTGCTGGGAGGTATAATTTTTAGTGAGGCGTCCCTGTCAGCCGGCGGAAATGCCGGGCTGAATGTAAACAACGATGGGTGGCTCATTTCATGCTGTGACGAACTTCTGTCTCTGGCTTCCCTTGGTACGACAACCCTAAATGGAGTTCCTGAGATGGTCAAACGTACTGGGTATGGAAGAAAATGAGGACGGAGTTGCAGGGTAAGAGTACGGTGCAGAAGGAGGGGTTCAAAACTTCCTCTGCTAATGTGTGTGTCAGGCAATGTCCGCTTAGTAAGGAATAAAGTGAATGAACTGGCGGCCCAGTGCAAATGGAATTATGCATCCTGAAAAGAATCCGCTATCTACTTAACAGAGACTTGGCTTGACATAGAGAATGAGACTCAGCTTATCAAATAGATGGCTTTGAATTAATTAGAAGTGACAGATCAACATAACTGGAGAAAAACGGTGGTGGTGGTGAATTAATTAGAAGTGACAGATCAACATAACTGGAGAAAAACGGTGGTGGTGGTGTTTCTGCTTATGTCAACACTCGATGCTGCAGGGATATAACTTGTGAACAAGGTCTGTAATGACAATATTAAATTCATGTCATTGTCTTTGAGCCATTCTTTCTTAATAGCTGTATACATCCCACCTGGTGTTAATGTGAAAACTGCTGAAGAACACCTGTATGATGAAGAGTGCAAGATTCATCTAGTTCTCCAGATGCAGTTAAAATAATAACAGGAAATTTTAATTGCTTACATTTTGAGAACTGTATTCCTTATTACCAACAACATATTCATTTTGCTACAAGAGGTGAGAGTATCTTGAATAACTATTATGGCATTGGAAAATAAGGGTGTGTCTAAAAAACTAAAACCATTAAGACTATCGGACCATGATATGTCTCTGTTAACACCCATTTGTAAGCAAAAGCTAAAAACTTCCAAACCTGTAGTGAAAACTGTGCAGACATGGAGTGCGCATTCATGTGAAAGTGTAAAACTCTTTGGGGCTGTTCAGATCAGACTGACTTGAGTGTGCTGTATGATGTAAGTGCTAGTACTGATCACTGTGTTGATGTCCTAAATTCATACATATCTTTTTGTGCTGATATTGTAGCTCCAAGTAAAACAGTGGAATGCTACCCAAATAAACTCTAGATCACAAATGAACTTAAACAATTACTGAATGAAAATAAAAGTTGTGTTGTAGGCAACGATAGGGCGGATTTAAAAAGTTTACAGTAAAAAATTGATATGATTGTCTAATGCTAAGAAAAAAAAAAGACAAAATTAAAAACCTATTCAGGTATGATGCAAAGGCAGCTTGGAGTGGTCTTAGGAAAATCACTGGTTTTACTGAATCTGAAAATTTTTGTAATGACCTAAATAACTTCTACTGTAGGCTTAACATCCATGACTTTTCCATACACCAACACACCATCTCTGAGTTCTTGAAAACCAAAATTGATCTATCTATCTATCTATCTATTGCCAGACGCCTCAATCCCGTTCTGGGTGGCCACAAACAAATCGCCTCCACGTCCCCCTGTCCCCCGCCATTTGACTGCCCCACTCCCAACTCACATCCCCCTCTCTTATATTTCTCTCCACCCCATTCCTCCATCTCATCCTTGGCCTCTCCCTCCCTCTTCCCCCCCTCCACCTCACTCACATACACTCTCTTCGTCAGTTTTTCACCCTCCATCCTCTCCACATGGCCAAACCACCTCAGTGTATTCCTCCTAACGCTTTCTATCACATCCACATCCACACCACAACGCTCCTTTATATCCTCATTTGTCAGCCTGTCTCTCTATGCGACTCCACAGGCTCCTCTTAAATAACTCATTTCCACTGCTCCCACTCTTGATTTGTGTCCTTCCAGCAACGTCCTTCACTTCCATACGTTAGAGTTGGTATCACAGTACTGTCATGTAGTAACTTTTTCACTTCCTTGCCCACTTTCCTGCTTCTTATCACTGCTTTCAAGGAACCAGCAATTTCTTCCCTGTTGTACGCTTTCAAGCACTTCACCCTCCAAACCTCCATCCTTACTCATCACACTACCCAAGTACTTAAACGTACTCAAATTTTCCAATTCCTCACAAATTGATGAGCAAATAATTTTAACTCAGAATGACATCATGAAGGGGGTTAAATGTGGTAAAGCGGCTGGACCTGATAAAATACATGCAAAGACGGTTTCTTTCTGTATGGAAGAACTAGCTCCAATTCTGTGTGAGATATTCCAATGCTGTCTAAACAAGGCATACATATCGGGACTGTGGAAAATTTCTGAGACTGCACCTGTTCCAAAAACCAGGACACCAAAATGCCATAATGATTATCTACCAGTGGCTTTCATATGCATTTTTATGACATTTCTTGAACATGTTATCAACAACTTTTTGTATGAGCAGGTTAAATATAATATGGATACTTTACAGTTTGCTTACAGAAAGAAAAGGTGTATTGAAGATGCCACACTATCACTCATAGATTTTTTTCCTAAACTTTATGAAAAATGTCAACACCACATCAGTTAAGTACTTTGCAAATATATTATTTGTTGTTTTTTCAAGTGCATTCAGCACCTTACAGACCCATCTTTTGATGAAGAAACTAATTTCAGTGAATGTCAACTCTTATCTTGTGGATTCATGATTTC